>NW_010245660.1:16157-20578 GCF_000690775.1 Eurypyga helias | reverse complement strand
GCACGGGTGGGGGGGGGGGGGGGGGGGGGGGGAGAAAAATTGCAATTCACAGTTGGGAAGGTTATGAACAGGAAGGCGAGGCTATAAATAAAGTGCTAACATGAGGCTGGGGGCTGCTCCTACAGCCCCTCTGGGGAATTGCTTGCCCAAGGGAGTGTAAAGCTTTGTTCACATTGCTCTTGCAGCTGACATGGTTACTTCTTCCCACCTGCTCATCATCACCTATGGAAAGCTTTGTCCTCCTCCAGTCTATCTGCCTGCGTGGTTGCTGGTGTGATCATAAAATGGTTTAGGTTGGAAGGGACCTTAAAGATCATCTAATTCCATCTAGATTCTTCCTCACTGTTGCAGCTGCAGTTGTTAAACTTTGCTAATTGGACCCATTTGTTTGAAACGCACCAGCAGTTTGGAGGGGTTTCTGCTGGGAATACTGACAACCAGCCAGGAGCAGGCTGGGGGCTGTAACGGAGAGCTGTTCCTGCTGCAGCTGGAGAAGGTGGCAAAATAGCACATTCAGTGTAGCACTTCTCCAATTTTACAGCCACCACTCCACCCTTGGAGCCCTCTCATCACTATCAAATGGAGTCAAGACTGGATCAAAGATTTAGGACCTGATTCTGCACAGTATTGAGGTCTCTGGGTTTTTCTTCCATATGCTCAGCTCAGAGGTGGGGCCATGCACGGTTCTTAGCACCCAATTTTAGAACAATATTCCTTTATTTCTCCCAAATCTTTGATTTAGAATCAGAGGCAGAAGCTGAAATAGTGATAGTATATTTAAAGCTGTGTTAACCTCTAGAGAAATAGCAGCCTGCTGTCTGTCCAGTTTGTCTGTCACTGAAGGGAGTCTCCGTTGTTGGAGTTTGCCCTGCAGCAGTGTAGGGAGAGCTCACACCATTTTTGGAGACTGACCTACAGAAATGATCATCTCCGGCTAAGGGACAGTAATGAGCTGGAAGGGATCTGTAGGCTTGCTGCTGCACAAGCCATTGTGGGAATTGCAGGCGTTTGGCTTCACATGTGTATTTATCTGTTTTTCTGAAGGATGTTTTCTGATAAAGATCTTTTGTGCAGCAGATTTCCCTTCAGTTGCACTGGCTGTTACTCAACACACTTTTCCCCTTAGCAGGTTGTGTGGTCAGTGTTATTTCCAGCTTTGCATGTCATAAGCATAAAAATGAAATTTCAAACTCGGCAAAATGACTTCTTGACCACAGGTTCCTTAAATTTACCTCTTCTTTGTGAGAAGTTGAACCCCATTAGAAGCTCTGTGAAGCTCCAGGGGCTTGCATCTCTCTTTTCTTCCATCTCCCTTTGCCCATAGCCCCACAGTTCCAGAAGATGAGTTTTGGAGGTTTCCAGACAATGAGCCCTGGGAAGGCTGCTTGGGACTGGCTGGGATGCAGCTGGTGTGTGCTCTCAGTGCTGACTGGGAGGCAGGGGCCAGACACAGGAGATGGTTCCTTTCTGGAGACCCAAATGGGGCTGGGCAATGTCTGGGTAGCCAGGGATTGCCCTGGTTGAAGATGTGGTTTTCCTGAGAGGTGATCTGGATGTGAGTTTTATTGTGGAAGTGAAATGTAAGTGAAAGGAAGGGTTTTCACTGGCCTTAGCTTTGGCCTGAATTGCTGCGTGAGGAGGCTCTGACGGGCAGGGAGGTAAGAAAAGGCAGTTTGGTCAAGAAGTTCCCAAGTCCTCAATGAACAGCTGAAATTCCTCACACTGAATTAATCAGAGAGAAAATGAGACAGGAGAAGTGGAAAGCTCAGATGATTAAATAGTGGATGACTGCAGACCTTTCAGAAAAGCCTCCTAACTGGTGGTGAAGGGCCACTGGGGCGGTTGGTCATCCATGGATTGAAAACTGGTTTGTCATTCCCGTGTATTGCAAGAACCAGCATATGTACCTGCGTTGGTGGGTCTGCAGTGACCGGAGGAGGAGGAGGCAGCCATGCTTCTGGCGATGCACCCACCATCCATGGCAGCCACCACCTTGGCTTCTCCTTGGGACAGAAAAACCAGTTGAAGGTGTACTACAGCTGGGAGTAGCACAAGAGGGAGAGCTGCAGCTAGAGGTGGGTAACAGCCTGTTTTAACCACGGTCACACACAGGGGAATAATCTCTTCTCCGAGCTGAATTTCTTTGCCTAGCTACAAGAAACTCTTTCTAGCACCAACAGCTTAAACCTGGGAGTTCAGCTCCGTGGCAAATCCTACAGCTGCTGAATTTTGGATGGTATCAGACTCCGCATTTCATTATCACTATATTTGTTATTGTCATACAGTTTTCAAACCGCATTTAAGAGATGTTTCTAGTCCCAGATGTTGACAGATCTGGCCAGGGTTTTGCAAATTGATAGATGGATTTACGCTAGTCTTTCATGTTAACACGAGTGATAAACCTGCCATGTACAAGTAGATGTTGTGGGGTCTTTGTATTTCTGCAGAAATTTAGAAAAAAAACCCCACAAAATCCCCAGTGAAGCTGGCTAAGCATGAACTGTGGCGTTGCTTCATTGTTGGAGCTGCCCATGTGCTTTGTAAAGCAGGGACCCTCATTACTCTCTTGCAAAGGGCTTCCCAGAAAGACAAAAACGGGGGACGCTGTTAAACATTTTGCCTTGAGATGGGCTTACGCTGCATTACAGAAATTGCATGAAGGAAGAGTTGCTTTGCTTAAAACCCTTCCTTCCTCACCTTCTTAGACGGTCAACAAGGAATGAAACAAGTTGTTTCTCAGTGAGATTTGAATCCAGGAGTGGCTGCATATTTTGAACATCTTTCCATGCTGTGTTTTACCAGCAGATCAACTTTGACCCTCCTCTAGTACCTGTGGATCTGAGGAGTACCAGGACACAGAGCAGCCACGCTGCAGGCTGCCACTGTCAGCTGATCAACTCTCATCTCCTCGTTTCCAGTGAATAGTTTTAGCAGTTACCCTGCCGGGCTCAGTCAGAATCAGTCTAAATTTAGGCCAAAACTAAGGACCTGAGAGAACTGTAACCAACAAGATCAATAGCAAAGCTCTCAAAAAAACCAGAACAGTGGTTTAGTGCTCAATTAAAATTTTAATATGTTCACAGAAAGTAAAAACCTAAACCAAAACACAGCAATTCAGTCGGAGCTATGAGGAGCTGTAGTTGGAATCCAGCAGCGTGGCAATTGGCAGCCAAGCTGAAGACACAAAAATCAAGCAAACATCACTTTTTAGATTATTTTTTGGTCATTGCGTATGTTGTTCAGTCTGCTGGGCCTGTCACGTTCAATCTTCCCATGTGTGTAAGGAAAAGAAGCTGACCTGACTTGTGGAAGACACGTACCCTTCCCAAACTGCAGCTTGGTTTTCCTCTTGGGCAGACTTCCAAGTTAGCTCCAAATAAGTCCCTTCACTAGCAGTCAGCCCCCTCAGTCACACATGGTGATCTTTGGGATCCCCCACAAAGTCACTCAGGCTTCTTCTCGATGACTTTGCCAGCCCTCAGCACCTTGCTCATTCCTCCTCTCATTCAGCCTCTCCGCTGCCAGCAACAGCGTGTCTTCTTGGGGATTGTCCTGGGTAATGCTGCCTGCTTTCCTGCAGCTGGAAAAGCTGCTCACCCACAGGACTACCGTGTCTGGCTGGAAATCATGCAGAGCCTATATCTGGGTGGTAATGGGGCACCTGCCCCAGCTTGCTTTGGCTCTGGCTTCTTGTCACAGCCTCATATGGCCCAGTACACCTTCAGTTCAGAAGCCCTGGTGTAATCCCGCACCTCTCTGTGTCCCTCCCATCTATCCTGTGCCCAGTTAGCTGCCTGCAGTCAGCCCGTGTGCTGTGCCTGTCAAGCTTCACGGATTTCTGGACCGAAACGCTACTGTCACCAGCCATAGGGGGTCCATTTGTGTTTGTTGCCTGTGGCCCCAGCCTGCTGTAGTTGACCTTTGTTTATACATTATTATGGTCAGGCTGTTCCTTCCAGCCTCCCACTTGTGCTGGAGGCTCTGGAGTGAGTCTCTCTCTTGCAGAGAAGCAGGAGAAAGCCCCTTGGGTTGTGTTACATGGCAGCACTAATGTGTGGTCTGTGGGTTGCATCTGCAACCACCAATCTCCCATCGGTGTGGACATGGCCACCGGTGAAACGGGGCCAGCCCCTCTGCCAGAAGCACCGGCACAGGGACTGCTGGTGTTGGTGGGGCTGGCTCTGTGGCTTTCCCAGGCTTGAGTGGGATGTTTTCAAAGGTGGTGTCAGTGTTTTGCTGGGAGACCTGTGTTATTACGGTGGGGCTGCCTGGCTCCAGCTGCTGAGACTGTTGGGCGAGGAGCCGTGGGCTGCGTGCCTGGGCACTCTCCGAGTAGGCCTTTGTATTGTCCTCACCAAAGACACAAACTTCCCAAAGGTGCTGTGCCAATATGGATTTTTCCATTGTTTCACCCAAGTTAG
>NW_010245660.1:7086-16145 GCF_000690775.1 Eurypyga helias | reverse complement strand
GAATTCAGCAGGTGCCAGGAGCTGCTGCCTTTTAAAAAGACGAACCGCTGTCAAGCACGGCGGCTCCCTACATGGGAGGCCATGCAGTCCAGCTCCTGCTGTGCCCTGAGCTCAGCAGAGGCTAGGAGATGCTCGGTTGACTCTCTGGGGCTCTGGCTCCTGGGTCCCAGCACTGGCCAGCCCACCTGTGTGCCATTCATGATCTGTCAGTGCCAGTTTTGCTTCCTGACACTTTACACAGCTCAAAATCTGCAAAGCAAAGAGAAGTTCCCTCCTTCCATAGAGTGTACTTAATTTGCTTTTCCCCCTCCCTTTCTCATTCACAGCCACTGTCATCAGCTGCCCTGTTATTTCAGGGCTGGCCGAGGGAGCTGTGCCATCCCCCCATCTCATCACTGCCTTGGAGTAAGGGGGCATTGAGGCTCTCCCACTCTGCCCACCCACAAGCACCCTCCTCGAAGTTTTCCTCAAATTCAGGTCCCCCGTTCCTCCAAAGAGCACATCCCTCATGAAACTGAGGATCTGACATTTTTAACTAGCCAGACCCTTCACAAAGGGGACACGGTTAGTGTTTGCATTTCACCCTTTGCTCTCTGATAGCTGTGGCTTTGCTTTTGGAGCTATTGTCACTGTTTTCTTTCCTTCCTCCCCGCCAAGGATGTCCTGAACACCTGCCCGCTCTGTATAAAATAAATAAATACCCTTGCCTGTTTGCAGGCAGATGGTCCATCCATCTTCTACCGAAACTTTGGTAGTGCCATGAAGAATCCCTCTGCGCTACCAGTGCCAGTGTGGTCCTTTACATCCCTACTGGAGGACTTCTTTGGCCATTCTTTGCACCATCCTTTTGTACATGCTGGTTCAAACCAAGGGTCTTGTGCCTCATTTCTCACAGCCCACAGCGCTCCTCAAGCTTCTGTAATGCAGGCTCCGAGTTCCCTCTTCTGTTTGAGCTGAAAACTATTAAAAGCAGTTGAGCGATTCAGAACTAGTTGGATTTTGTCTAGTAAAGTTCTCCTTTTGCTTTTTTTTTTTTTCTGTGTTCACATCTGTCTCTTACAGCTATGCAGTGAAACACTGCTCAGTCTTCTGTCAACCCTCGCTTTTCCGTAGCAGGTTGGGCTTTTAGCTTTTCCATAGAAACTTTATCTTCGCTGCTTTTAGTCCTAATGCTGTTTATTGTTCAGAGTCCACTGAAGCCAGGGATTTGGACTCCATCCCTTGGGTTTTCGCTTCTGTCTGCTCAGCATTTCTTAGCTAATGACCCTGTATTACACCTCCTGGAGCCCACTGACCTACTGGGCTGAAAAGGAGCAAAGAAATCATCCCAGTGGTTTTAAAAGATGCACCTAGATGAAACCTATTCAACTCTGGAAGTTTTGAGCCCTTCTTCAGCTTGTTAGAGGAAGAGCAGGCACTTTTCCAGGTAAGGGTGTGCTCTCCTGCCTGCTCTGGCTGGGAGGAGATGCTGCCAGTTCAAAGCAGCTCTGCCATCCCCATCACTTTGCTTCTGCTTTCCTCTGGCTCTGCATTCCCTGGCTTGGACTCATCTGCTCTGGTCCTCTCCTTGGTGGGTCACTTGCAGTAGTGATTTTCACTCTGAGGGAGCTGTTGCCTCCAGTCTCAAGATGTTACTTGTGATGACAACCACCATGGGGTTTATTTTGCCCTTTCAGTCTCTGCTATTGTTCCAGGTTCAGCTGTGGTTTCTCTTGATTCAGACTGTCAAACTCTTGCCAATTTTGCCTTCCTCATCGTGGCTTCCCATTACCAATGTTGTGCTTGGAGTCCAAGTGCCCTTCACGCCACAGATCTGCAAGCTAAGTAAACTTAGCAAATCATTAGGGCAGACTTTGACTGCTCCTGTCTCCATCAAAGACTGGGATTAAATTAGGTCCCTTTGATAAACTGAGCTGATGGGCCAATTTGGATTGCACATGTGGTATGATGAGCCTCGTGGGACTTATGATTAAAAGACATAAGAGAATGCAATTATTTAGAGAGCTGCCGGGAGATTGCTGTAACTCACTAGTCACCTCTTTCTCAGAACAAAAGAGCCCAGTTCTGCAGGGTGGCAGGCAGCTCCTGGGAAGTGTCTGCCAGCCTCTAATTGCTGGGGGAGGCGAGATCACGTTTGTCTCCTGCAGATCTTGGTGTGTGTGATAACACTGTGGGGAGGGGGCGATGTCACTCCGACCACTTCTGTCCCCAAGGCACTTGCTCCAGGAGCGAAACCTTTCACACGGGTGGCTTCCTTATCTCTTTTTACAGTTGCCCGGGTTTTTTCACCCCCTAAACTACAGTTGTCTTTGCAGCAAGAAGAGCTCAGCTGAGTTTCTTTGCTGGACTCTAATCAAATCCTGACCTGCATGGGGAGCTCAGTGCAATCAAGGCTTGACTCCCTGCATGAAATCCTCAAGCCTGGGGCTGGAACCTGACCCAGTAGAAAAGCTCTGTTAGCTTGGGCTCTGCATCAAGCCCTAAAGATGAGAAATGTCTGACTGGACACAAATACGATTTTGCCTGTTTTTTTTCCTCTCAGGTTACTGAGTCAGAGCTGGATGACATATGTAATTGTAGTAGGGCTATTCTTCCCTTTCTCTTTTTAATTTTTTTAAGGAACATTCATGCTGCATTTTAATTACAACATTTAGAATATGTCCAAATAGCTTGAGCTCAAATTGATCTTGTTTTTCAGCCAGGAACCTTGTTTTTCATCTACTATAATAATAAATGTGCTATTGATAATAGTTTAGGTGCAATACAGCAAAGCTTTGTGTTACGCCTCAGCTCTGGAGGGCCAAAATTTTCTTATTATCCATTATTGATATGACAGTTTGCAAATATTTAACAAACAAATTACCAGGTTTTCCTTGTTCCCCTCTTAGTTTGCAATCTCAATCTTTTTGACAGCTGAATTCAGGATTAATTATGATCTTATTTAAGACGATTGTTCGCTAGCAGGTTTATTCTCTAAACCTACAAGTGCAGTAGGAGAACTAGCACTGGTGCTTTGAATTAAATCTCATCCCTGAAGCAAATTTTTTAGCTTTATTCCCTCCAATTCTCCTAAATAGAAATGGGATTTGCCTGGTAAAGTGCTTAAACCTGTTATTAGTTTCTTAGTTTATCTAGTCATTTTAAATAGAGAAGTTTAACATGAAGGGCTGGCAAAAGGAGCTGTTTCTCTCTCCCAACCCTGAGCTGTCTGGGTCTGTTCAGACTGTAAGGGCTTTAAGAGACAGGCCCTCTCAGAGGTCAAGCACAGGAGCAAGGAAATCACCTTAAGCCTCCGTAGAAAAGAGACATCCAGAAGGACATGCTGGATTCGGTCCTCAGTAGAGCACTGGAGGCAGCACTGGGAAACATCCAATCCAGGTCCTGGGGCTGGTGGAACACATCCACACTCTGCAGCAGCTTCCTTTCCACCTGCTCCAGGTCTGAGCACAGGGTGAAGGGTATAGGGAAAGGGCTGAAGCACCATTGTCTGCCTGGGAAGGCTGTTTCTGGTGTAGATGGCTGCAGGTGGAGCAAGGGGGGTGCTACACCCCATGGGAAAGCCTTGTGCATCCCTCAGGGGGATCAGCACATCTTCTGAGGGAAACACAGCAGCAGAATAGGGACTCAAAGGAAGCATGAGCCATCCCTGCGGGAGCACGTGCTGGGCACCCGGCCATTTCTGCCCTGCGGTTTCTGACCCTGGGCTTCGCGTGCACAATACAGGAATTCACTGGCGTGCGAGCCAGGCCTTGGAGATGAGGAGTGAGTTTGTTCTCAAGTAAAATCACCTTTTGTTAGCAGAAAATCTGTGATTCCCCGAGGGAGTAGCGTTTGAAAATCACAGATTATTAAAAGATAACACGTTTGAGGAGTTTTGAGGGTTTTGTTTGGTTTTTTTTTTCCCTGGAGTTTTTTTGCTTGTTTGCCTTTTGGGTTTGGGAAGCTGGATGCCACACATAAGTTTCTCCACAACTGACCTGGACGCACATTTTTTGTTTTAATGTCAGAAAATCTGAGACTCTCCTTAAAAGAAGAGCCTCCAGGAGTTCTGAAATACCAAACGTCACACCAGCAAAAATGACTAAGGTTAGCAATTCCGAGTGTAGCGGATCACATTGGTCTTCAGCAAAACCAAGCCAAATCAAACAAGACTTGATGGAACAGAATAAAAACAGGCAATCATCACGACTTAGCTTGAAATAATATGTTAATAGAGAGTGTTTCTTCTTGAATTTTTATTTGATAAGCAGTAAAACCACAGACTCATGCTGAATACAGTTTGTATGTGCCCTCTGCTAGTTGTCCATCCCCATTTGCAGTGTAAGTACTTATTACCGACTTCCCTTGGGAGTGCGGTGGCCAGCATGGAGCAGGGCACAGCTCTGTATTTCAGCATGTCTGCATGTGTGCATTCAATCCTGGAATAACCTCCATTATATGGATGTCTTTGCCTGGTATTTAAGCCTTCATCTCACTTCTTTTTAAGGCTTGCTTAACACTTTTCCCACTGGCTGATGCAGCATCACAGTAACATGCCAGGAATGATGTTCCCGTTAATGACTACTGAGGAGCTGGGTGGATCAGGGCCCTGAGCTGAGCCCAGGCATTTTCTCTGCGAATGCCAGGGGGGATTTGCTGACCACAGCAACTTGCAGATGTGCGGGGCAGCAGCAAGAAATTGTTTTCCAGCTTGGGAATATGACTATTGATGTGGTTAGATTTGCAGCCCTCTTCTGCTTTTGAGGGTTAAGGCTTTGAGAAAAAACCAGCCTTACGTGCAAGTTCGTGAAGTGCAGCTACCAGCTGGACCCAGGGAGGGTAACCTGGCTCCAATTACCCGCGTTGCTCACACTAACTGGCATGTATTACAAATTAAACCAGCCACAAGGAACCAAAATATTAAGCTGCTTTCTCATAATCATTAATTATGAAGATACCATCGCTCATGTTTGTAATCTATGAACTGCCCTGTGATAACTGATTTATATTTTTTAGTTCAATGAATTGTGTTGATGAGGCTGCAAACAGTGTTGGCAAGCAATTCCCACAGGGACTCACTCCTGCACATCTGAGCTGGTGAAGCCACCTTTTTGCGACACGAAGCCAGCACAGTGACCTCTCAGGTACAGATTTATGTTCCCCCCATCCTCCTGGCCACCTGCCCAGTCTCTGGGAAAAGCCCAACTCAAATGTGTCCTTCTTAGGTCTGTCAGGAGAATGTCAGGCAAGTATTTGATACCCTGGCAGTCAATTTAAGGAGAAGCTTTCAGGCCAAGAGCGTGTCACCCCAAAGGCCTTCTCTGGCATGTTGAATACCCCAAAACTTTGCTGGGATCCATCAGTCTGGGTGTTAATTTCCTCTCTCCTGCTTTGCCATCTCTAATGTGTTTATTCTCAGTGTGGCAGCACAGTTGCTCATCCCACCAGGGTCTCTTGCTGCCCAGGCTGGCCACGGTCGTGGTTACCAATGGGACTTGCTTCCAGAGCATGTGGGACAGCTTTGCACTATTTTCTGCCATACCTGCTTTGCAGACAGATGTCTCCCAGCTGGTCGGTCTCCTCAGATGTGCACATGAGTCCATGCGTGTGATTGGATCACTGATAGATGCTCTGCAGCCATCTGGATGTAGGGAAGAAATGACAAATCTCCCCCCGCCCTCCCCAACCACACCTTCCATGAGATATTGATGAATGAGATCTTTATTGGCTGCTGGACTAATTAAATAGAAGTTGCATCAGCTTCTAGCTGACAGGCCCTAATTGCTCCTGAGTAGATTTTGAGAGGATCAGATGAATAGGAAAATAAAAGAAAAGGCTGTGGAATGGATCCAAGGATGTATCTGACTGCATTGTGCTTCACTCAGATGAGCTGGAAGTTTGTCCCACCTTTCCCTGGGGAATGGGAACAGGGCAGGGAGCTCCTGCACTGTGAGAGTGAGCGCACAGGGAGGTGCTGTCAGAAAAGCCAAATTAACACAGATAACAAAAATGAGAAAATAGCATCCTGGTTTTAGATAAGAATTTCTAAAGTCTTATCTGTGCTTCAGTCTCTAGCTTTGGCCTCGAGCAGCCCGTACCCTGTTTTGTGTCTGCCATGCAGGACTAACAACATCTGCTGCTGAGGGCTGAGCTGGCTCTGGTGCTCTGGCACCACAGGAATCCCTGAGCCTGGCTTTTTATTTTCCTACTGTTGCCAAAGACTGCAAAGGGGTGTCAGGCACCTAGCAGCCCTTGCAGCTGAGCCCAGACCTGTGCAGCCTGCTGAGGGCTTAGGAGAAGGATGCTGTCCTCCAGTAACAAGGATGTTGGGACTCTGAGCCCAAAAACGGTGTACAAAGCCATTCTGCCATGCAGGAGCAGGGCCGGGGTCTGATTTGCTTCTCTCCTCCAGGGTCCTGCCTAAACGTCCAAGTGGGGAGTGTGGATGGTAACAGGAGAGTTTCTGGGTGCCCAAGTCTCAGGTTGGTCCAGCACAGAGCTGGACCTGGCACACAGTAGATCCTGGCATTGAAAATATTAGCTGAAATTAATGGCCAAGCCCTCAGTGGCTGCAGTGGTGCCATGTTTTCCCCAGTGGACTCTGTGAGCTGTATCTGGGCCCATCCAGCCTAAGAGGCTGGTCCCATGTTTAATTTATGGGGTGATGAATGAGTTCTTCGCATACAATACATTTAATTCCATTTTGGCCTGATTTATGATGTGATGTGAACTGCATGTGAAGTTTTTAATTCAGTAGGTGGTGACTCTGATTCAGTATATGGAGCGTGGCGGAAGAGGTGATAAATTTGATTCCCAAGGTGATGCATCAATTTCAGTGCGAAGTGCATCAAATTCATCACATGGCACATTGGTTTCCATGCGTGACACCCCAGTGACAGCCATACCAGGCCAGTGAAGCAGGTTACCCTCCCTGCATTGCCAGTGGTCCCCATGTCCACCATCTCCGCAGGGGAGAGTAGCCCTTGCTGTTGGTCTTTTATTTGACCTTTCAGGACTCAAAGAAAAACAGCAAAATGGCCCATCAGATACAGGTCAAAATATTTGTCTTCAATTTAGTACATGCCCAAGTTAAGGGCTATCCCACCTAATTTCAGGTCTTGGAAAGATGATGCTGCTCCTGGGACTCTTAGCACCAACCAGCAAATTGGCTTAATTTGGGGTTCATTTCATGACTCAGTATCTTTGCTTTTAACTCAGTGTCTGGCTGATCCACATTTCTGAATGAGGATGTGGAGTTTGAGTCCTCTCTGGGAGAGAGAGATTTTAACATTGGGCTCTCTCACATCTGTAACCTCTGAAGGGTATTTAAAAAACACAGCCGAGAAGACACCTCCTCTTCCCTCTCACTCCACACTGGGGATGCTTTTAGGGTAAGACTTCCTAGCTGTAATAAACCCATGTTTCAATGTGGGTGGGTGCCGGGGGGTCTCCCAGTGCCTGTGGTACCCAATTCCTTCCCCATCCTTATGCCCCATTAACACCAGCACTGCTGAACGCAGCCCCGGCACGGCGGAGCGTGGCGAGACACTAACGCAGCCGAGAAAGACGTGAGAGGGCTGATGAAGGGATTTGGTGACAAGCTGAGCGGGAAGTAATTGCTTTTCTCCTTCTCTCCTGCTCTGGCTGCCACAGCCTCTGCGGCGGCGAGGATAAATGCAGTACGTTAGCAGCAGTGAGTGGCAGATTCACTGAGCTGCAATTTATAACGCTGTCCTCCCCAAAGCCTCATTGGAGGGCATTATGAAGTTAGCTTTGTAAGAGGGGATAAAATAATGAGAGGGTCACTCTGGAAAAGCATTTGGAAACCCTCAGAAAGCGAGCTATTTTCTTCTCTCCAAGCCAGGCATGTCTCATTGAGCCGACCCCAGCAGAGCTCTGAGGGAGGGTTAGTGCTCAGACACCAGATATTAAATTTAATCCAGTGAGAAGGAGCAGATGTTGATGTGCCAGGCCTGTCTGCCACCACATTTAATCCATAAGGATTGCTGAAAAATCAGCCATCAAAATGTTTTGATTTTTCTTGAAGAAAAAATAGAAAACTTCTGCTGGAAAAATACCCTGAACCCCCAAGGCAGAAAACGTATGGCTGAGAAAACTTTGTCTTCAGACTGTTGATAAGGGGTTGCTGCTGTCAGAGGGGATAAAGAGAAGGATGTTTTTCATCAGCCATGTTAATCTGATCTGTCCCTGCATGCAGGCTTGTGCGGGCAGATAAAATAAAACAGATCCCCATGCGCTGATGAGCCCAATTCTGCCAGTTTCCAAGGGCCTCTGAGCGATCTGGAGGGAGAGGCAGGGGAGCGCTTCGCTGAGATATACCCCTTGGTGAAGGGTGTCAGGCACTGGGGACAGGCACTGGGCTCATGTGCCTCTGGTCTGCCTGGAGGGAGCAGTTTGGAGGCTTGGCTCGTGCTCCGGGATCCCTAAACCCCTACAGCCAACAGGTCCCACTGCTCCTTCTGCTGACAGCCCGGTAACAGCAGGGAAGGGAAGCTTTAACCCCAGTCCTCCACTCTCCAAAAGGGGTAAGAAAACCCACCTAGGCACACTTCAAAAAGTTTTAAAAAGGTAGAGGAAATGCTAACACTCCCCCCTCTCCCCCTTTCAGTAGTAAAACTGCTCATGACTGAACTTCTATTTCAGCAGCACCTTGAGAACCACCTTTTCAGTGGCCAGCACAGGGGCCGTGGGCCTGGGGAGCTGCTGTGCCCACTCCTCCACCTCCCGCGCACCCCAGGTGCCCGTCTCAGGGATGCTCCCATCGCTCCTGCCCGCAGTGGGTCTCAGCAGCTGAGCCTGCCAGGAGCCAGGACCGGGAGGTGGGCAGTGTCCCGGCTGAACCCTATGGCCTCTGCTCCTGCATCCCGGCTGCGGGCTGGCTCACCGAGCCCCCGGCACAGACCCTCCCGCAGCACCACGCAGGTGCCCTGTGGAGCTTCCCGGGTGCCAGAACATCTCTCAGTTGTGGAGAGAAGCGTGTAATTTATAGCTTCGTTGGTTTGTTTTGCATGGAAGACGAGGCTGCTGGTTTATAATGTTGAACAACAGTTGTAGCTGGG
>NW_010245660.1:0-7031 GCF_000690775.1 Eurypyga helias | reverse complement strand
CAGTTTTATGATGCCTTTTCATGTTATTCTGGGGGGATTCTGGGGCCAGAATCTCAGCTGGTGTAGCTTGGCCTCGCTCTCCACAAGTGAATGATTTACGTTAGCTACCTGATGCTGCTATGAGCTACAGCAAGTGTTCTCACACAAATAGTTTAAAAATCTTATTTGGCCTCATTTTTACTGAAAGGGGGTTTATACATTGCTTCATGGTGTTCTAAAATACATTTGACAGAGCACTTATTTGCCTCAGGTCAAACTTTATGACCCAAACAAATTCATCTGTCACTCTGAAATAATGCTGGGCCAGAGCATTAGCGGAAAGGAGATCCCTCTCCAGTACGTACTCCAAAGGCTACTGGTCCTAGTCAGCCAGGCTTCCTAGGGACTCGATTTCCTCCCATTTGCATTGATGAGGCTCTCAGCAGAAACCATGGTTTTCCTTCAAACCCTTTGTCTATCGTCAGCGTAACAATGATGAGGCTGCCAGTGCTGCAGTCTGTTGGGATGGCTTGGTTCACTCTGCTATCTCCATCCCTCCATCCCTCCTTCCCTCCTTCCATCCCTCCTTCCATCCCTCCCTCCCTCCCTCCCTCCATCCCTCCATCCCTCCCTCCCTCCATCCATCCATCCCTCCATTCACCCACACCCCCTCCCTTTTATTTAAAGGTCAAGATCCCAGGGCAGGGACTGTCTTTCTTTCCCCTGTTCTATCCCGTTCCATGAGAGGCAGTTTTTTACCGACTTGCAAACACGCACACAGAATGTGTTTCTGTCCATGATCAAAAGGACGCGGTAGAGCTAACGTTCTTCCAAGCTGCTTAAGGGTGAGCCCTTATTTTTCTTTTAAACTGCATCTGACTAAAGAGAAGGTTTTATGCCCTGTCAGTCCGCACTGGGCACCCACATGGCCTCTCAGCGGGGTGGACATCACCGATGGGGATTCGGGTACCCTCCTGCGCTGCGGGACACCTCTAATGGTCGGACTGTCACTCCGTGCTGTTGGATTTCCTGGAGATGTTTGAGACCTTGGTGATCTGCACCGTTTTGCCTCACCTGATTTCCCCCCACTGCTCTGCCATTAATATTTTTTTACCTAGAGAAGGAGATCTGAGACCTCTGGGTGAAATTCAGCCTCTGCAGATGAGTGAAACGCACACTCAGCTGGACGTGGGCCTGTCTGGGCTTTTGGCGTATTTTTTGCACAGATAACGCTAAACTTAGTTTCATGTGTAAAATTTCCCATGCACATCAAAGGGCGTTTCAGTTAACCGGTCATCGACGGTGATGAGATTGCTATGAACCATAGGACCCAGCAGGCTTGAAGAGAGGATCTGAGGATGTGTCTCCCTTTGGTCTGGTGCGCCCGGGAATGGCTGGGATCCAGGCTGCCAGCAGTACCTCCGCTTTAAAGGGCTTGAAGTGATGGAATTCGGGCAGTTCCTTGTTTGTTTTGAATCAGCTCTCCCCGATTTCTCCACCAGCATCTGGCTTGGCACGATGTTAACGTATAGCTTCAGGTTCTGAACAGAATTGAGATTTTTGGGCATAAGGTGCTAGCTTTGTAAGTGGTAATTGCACCAACTTAGGATCAATGGAGCAGAATAATATCTACCCGCTAATAACGGCTTAATAAAATAAATAGCACTGGCCCTGCCATGAATTACTTTAAAATAGGGATTGTGGGATAGTAATGTAAACAATCATTGATTTTCTTGGGAGAGTACTGTAAATTAGATATGACTCTCTTTGGTGTGTAGTTGATACCAGACAGTGCAGAAAATGTATCAGATTACCCCGAAGGTGGGTGGAGAGGGACAAAGTGAAGGGGGGCCTCTGTGGGGTTGGGGCGGCATTAGATAAATGAAATGAGCCTGGGCCAGAAGATGAAAGCTGAGAGCTGCGTGGCACTCGATGCCGCTGCCATCCAACCTGACCCAATTAATAACGTATTAGCGCAGGACAGGTCTAATCAACGCTTCAGGTCCATTAATTGAAATAGCGTGATTAATGGCATTGAAGGAGATGAGAAATGCTTAGAAAAATGACAGGACTCTGCAGGTCCACGCTGCAGCCGGTGTGCAGCTCGGGGGTGAGGGAGGTGGGGGGCAGCCACGCTCCCCGCAACACCCAGTCCTGTTTCGGCACCCTGCGGCCGGGCTCCGGCTCTGCTTTTATCCCCCTTCAGATCCCGCCAGCGCCCTGGTGCCAAGCTCAGCATCAGCACCGGGGTCAGAGGGGTGGCAGCTGGGAGGACCGAATACATCCTCACCCTTTCCCACAGGCATGGGGGAACCATGTGCTCTCGGTGGCACTGACCCCCATGGGGTTTCCACACCGGCATCCGGGGGCGATGGCAGCCGGGGTTGGGCTGGATGCGGAGCTGCTGCTCTCGTGGGTGCTGGCACCCACTGCTGCTGTGCAAGGGGATGTCGGGGCCACAGCAGCAGCGCACCTCCGTTCCCACGAGCTCACACACCCCCAGCATCCGCATTTCTCCTTTGGAGGCCAATTTTCCTGTCGATTCCAATTAACCCCAGCGCAGATGTCTCAAGGACAGCTCTGGAAGTGGCTCTGCAGAGGAGCAGCAATTCGGAACCATGTCGTGGGGCTGCGATGGCACCTCGGAGCCCAGCCTTAATCACAGCAAACGGCTGGATAGAGCTGCACAATATGACGTGAGCCACTGTCGTCTGCAGGATGATTTGGCTGCAAGATTACCTTCAGTCCCGCTCCCGTCCTGCCATCTTTCCCTTTTTCCATCTTTCCCGGTGCCTGTGCTTGCATGCAGGGCTCAGCGCAGGGGCAGGTGCGTGCGATGGACACCCTGGCTGTTTTCCTGGAAAAAAACTGTCTTCCCTTTCTTCTCCCTGTTAAATATGCACCCTGCCAAAGTGAGCAAGCAGCTTATCCCAAATTATTGCCCCCTGGTCGCAGGAAATGAAGCATCGTTGCTTCACAACCTGCTCTGTCCTGGTTCTTCCTGGCGTTTCCATCATCCCCATGAAAGCCGGGGATGAGCTCATCCTCCCATGCCTTGGGGCCAGCCACGCGCTCATACCCCCTTCTCGGCATGGAGCCTGCCCGTGCAACCCTGGGAATTCACACTCGGTTTGAAATGCCCAAATCCACAAGTATTTTAGAGGATGGTGTGGCTAACTGGGACAGTCCATGCACCTTTGCTTCTGGGAGAGGACACGAGTGGCTGTTTTCAGGCTGTCAGAGGCAAAGGGACGGAGCTGCAAAAGCAGCATCTGCACCAGGGAGAAGCGGGTTCAGAAGGACGGCTTATAACATGAGGAATAATAAATGAACAGAAAGACCCACAGCACCACAATGAAACATTCCTTAAATCCTTTGTTTTCGTTTGGGATGATAAAGGAAAATCATTAGGGCTCAATTAGTCACGAAAGACAGGGGTCCTTCTGCGTTGCACCAGCTTGAGAAAGCGACTCCTCTCCAAGAGCACACCTTCCCCATCCAGAGTGGGATCGTTAAATATCAAACCCTTTATTTGTGCTGTTTGCATTGCCTAGCGCGCCCTTGCGCAGGACGAAAACCCTGCAGCGACTGTTGATGTGCGTGGTTTTAAAGGCGCTGGACTCTGCCTCGCAGGGCTTACAGCACGCAGGGAAATGAAGGAGAAGCTCCCAGCAGCGGGAGCCGCTGGTGCTGCTTCGGCTGCACAGTGGGATGAAAGAGAGGAGAAAAAGGAGAAGGAGCGACACACAAGTTCAGGTGACCCTGACACGGGGAGATAGGGGTCTTGGGTGTGTTGCCTTTCCCTTGGGGATGGAAAGGAAGCAATGGGATGGGTGGGAGTTGCCACTGGACCCGTGGTCCGATGCAGCTGTGCCGCCAGTCCCAGCATGTCACTGGGATGAACTGGTGTCTCCTCCCTGCCGTGCTGGGGGAAAGCTTTCCTGCATCAGGCCGCGCACATGTGCATGAGGCCTTTAAATACTCACAAAGCAGCAGCTGATGTTGAGACGATGGGCTGCGAACCGAGAAGGTTCCCGAAGCAGTTTGCACGCTGGCCCTGCTGCAAGCGCTCGCTGTGCGGCTGGTGAGACCCTTGGCAGTGCTGGCACGGGTCTGTGGCTTAGGCTGAGCAGAGAGAGGACACCCCACGAGGAAACAAAACAGTCTATACAAAGCCCCCACACCAGAGCAATCTCCCCCAACCCCCTCTCTCTCTCCGCAGACGTGGCCGCGCTGCGCATGGGCTGCAATTAGTTTTTGTCGCCGGGGGAAATGTGAAGCACAGCAGTTGTGCGTTACTTACTGCTCTCGTTCCATTCCTTCTCCCTCCAGTTCCTTGACGAGACTGCAAATAACAGAGCAGAGGGGTGTCTGTGCCGCTCTCAGGGTGCTCAAAGGCAGAGGGGAACAGAGAGGAGCCGCTGCTGGTGCAGGGCACGGCAGAGTGACGAGCACACGGGCCTTTGCCGTGTTTTGGCATGTGCGATGGGGCACAGCGGGTCACCCTGGGGACAGGTCAGGCAGTGGGGACGGGCTCTGGCACAGGGGTTCGGCAGGAGCAGGTTGGCCATGGGATGGGGTCAGGTACTAACCTGTCAGCCCACGGGGAAGATGCTCATGCTGCCGCAGGCGCCTGGACGTCTTTGGGAGCAAAAGCCTGGCTGAGCCTGCCCAGACTAAAGCAGAAGGGACCTGCTGTGGCTGTGGGACTTGGGGATTTCATTCCTTCCACTACGTGCAATTTTTCCCTTCCTGCAAGCAGGGACTGCGGCAGGCTGAACAAATAAGGGGCTGTAATGTAATTTTAGATATATGCTCTTTAGAAAATGAATTAGCATTTAGAGTACAAGCCGTAATATTTTGGTTTATTATTTAATTGCAGAGTTTGTAAATGCAAATGAATTTAGACCCTTAATTTTAGGAGGCTCGAATTACCTTCCATTCCTTGTTTAATATTCAGGTGGAAAAGCTCCCATGTCTGGCTGCAGCATGTTTGGGGTGCGCAGCGCAGCTGGGTGAGCCGGGCTTTTTCGCCGCTCTGTCTTCTCATTTGTAGAAGTTGGGCCAAATGGTGTTTTACTGCAAAGTGCTTAAAATTAATTAAGTGGCAGAGCATAAGGAACTGGTTTCAGTCCTTCTTCCCCTGGCAGCACTTTGCAAACCGTGATCACCTCCCCAGTGAAACCAGGAGAAAATTGAGCCCCCGCTGAGCAGCTTTTCTTCTCTACCTGAAAATTTAAAGCCCGTTTTTCTGGGAACGTTACCCTATTAGAAACTGTTTGCCTAATATTAACCGTGTCAGACAAACTCCCAGTGGTACAAGGCCTCACTGGCTTGAAATCTGCGCTCTGTGCGTGCACGGTACTGGGAGCATGTGTCTCATTTTCATCAACCTTCTCAGAAGGCGTGGGGGGTGTGTGTGGGGCTGGTGCTGGAGTGTGCCGGTGAACTGCCCCTGATTGAGGCGCCTGAAACCCTGAAAGCCCAGCAGAAGCTCAGAAGAGGACCCATGGCTGAGCCCCCTGCCCACCCGGGCTTTGATCTTCATGTTTTCATGGAATCACAGAATGGTTTGTGTTGGAAGGGACCTTAAAGACCATGTAGTTCCAACCCCCCTGCCATGGGCAGGGACACCTTCCACTAGACCAGGTTGCTCCAAGCCTCATCCAGCCTGGCCAGTTTTGCAGCTTGGGTGAATGTTATGCTCCTGAAATAGCTGCTTTTCTGGGAGGTTTTCCATTAACTTTTCCCCTAGTGAAGGTTTTTCCAGGTAAGCTGCCCTGCTCTGCCCCCCACCGGCTCTGCAATGGGGCTAAGACTGGTTTGGGGATGCCTCGCTTGTTGTCATGAGAAAGGGACCGAGCCCTTTTCGCAGCTCAGACAAAGCCCCAAGTAGAGGTGAGACCCCGCTGGAGGCAAACCCGAGGCTGTAGGCTGTCCTGGCCAGTCTGACACCCCTGAAAGCAAGCTGCAGCTTTCCTCACTACGACCAGAGGAAAAAACCATCCTGTTTCCTTTATCTGTGTTGAACTGCGCTTGACTCAGGTTGCTCATCCCCTGCAATTCCCATCTCCACACGCTTCCTCCCACCACCAGCGCTGTCTGCAGGCAGCTGGCCAGAGCTGGGAGCAACTCCGCAGGGCCGCTGTACACATCCGTCTTTAAACCCTTATTTACCATGCAGGGAGACCCTGGCCACAACCAGGGAGGGTCTACAGTACCTTACCAAGCGTGTACACGCTCCCACCCAGCAAGTTATGGATAACATAACCTCTAGGTCAGTCCTTGTAACCAAAACTCTCGCTCGTTCAATGCTGTGTAATTTCTCCGTGAGAAGAGTCTGTGGAGGGTGATGCCAAGATTGGTAACATATTCTTGGCATGTACCCTGAGGAATAACTTTTCTCCCCCCTGAATATGATGCTTTAACAACAGGCTGGGTTGGGTTTTTTCCTTCTTTTTAACATTGTATGACTTTAAACCGCTGCGTCCAAGCAGACGTACATTTGGCATCCGGATAGACGGTGCAACATAAAATAACAACCATCTAATTCTTATCCATCTGGATTCACCATGTAAATAATCAGAGAGGAGCGCTTTTAGAACGGAGGGTGAGGGGGCTGAGCCCATCAACAACGCCGTGCAATAGGCGGCGAAAGAAGACGTCAGAGTTGGCGCAACATCTCCGTCTTAACTCCTCGCTGTGGTTCAAGAACGCTAAAAATAATCCCCCTTCGAGTTGTGGCTGTTTACACAGCTGTAGCATAAATATTTAGATTTGCAAGAGAAATGCCTGCTCAGCCAAAACCCTTCTGAGATCTCTGGAGTCAGCAGTGGGGGGTTTAGAGAGGCCCAACATTTCCTTGGGAAAAATGAAAATTGATAATAATTAAAGCAGGGAGCGATGCTTCCGCAGCAGAGCTCGGCACTTCTGTAAAACGAACTCGGCTCGTGTTCTTCAGGGGGTGTGTGAAACCCCCGCGCGGGCTGGCGAACCCCGCCGCACGCTGCTGTGCTGCCCGCTGGGACCGTCGTTACGCGGCCGGTTTGGAC
>NW_010245659.1:18388-35900 GCF_000690775.1 Eurypyga helias | reverse complement strand
GGGGAGGTGAAGCGGGGCCTTGGGGAGCGCTGTGGCTGCGCGGAGGGGCCATCCCAAGCCTTCTGCTGGCAGCCGGGGAAGGGGAGGTGCGTGGGAATGCTGAGGGTGGCTGTGCGGCTGGAATCACAGCTACCCCGCGCTTCCAAACCCGAAACCACACCCCTTACTCGGACAGCTGCTTTTCAGGAGTGTTGTCCTGCGGGCTTGCCCGCAGAAACATCTCTCCCGAAATACACTTTGTTTACAGGTTGCTTAAAAACTGGCTTTTAAAAATGTAGGCGAGCTTGTACCCACGTGAAACACTTGCCAGGCTGTCTCTGTCCCCTGAGGACCCTTGTGAGCGGAGCATGGAGCCTGGACCCCTGAGATGCTGGGTCTTGTCCCTGCTCCATCACGGACCTGCGCAGCGGCCTCGGTAAAGCTCTGCCCAGTCCTGAGGCCTTGGCGCAACAGCTCTCGCTGCTAGCTGTGGTGTCCTGCTTTGGATTAGATTAGATTAGATTAGATTAGATTAGAAGCAGGATAGAAAGAGGACCTCCCTTCTCTCCCATTTGTACTCCTTATTTCCAATAGAACAGTGTGGTTTGGACAAGAATTTCCTCCCTTAAAGCAAACAAAATTCTCACACTTGAGACAATTGTGGATGCCCCATCCCTGGAAGTGTTCAAGGCCAGGCTGGATGAGGCTTTGAGCAACCTGGTCTAGTGGAGGGTGTCCCTGCCCATGGCAGGGGGGTTGGAACTGGATGGTCTTTAAGGTCCCTTCCAACCCAAACCAGTCTGTGATTCTGTTACCTCTTCTACAATTCTATTACTTCAGCTTTCAAGTAAACTGTTTATTGCATTTTTTTCCCCCCAGAAATTCAAAACTTCAAAGGTGGTGAAACTTTCTGGGTAGAGGAGAAATCTATTTTCATCCAAAAATCACATGGGAATTTTAAGCAGACATAGAGAGGGAATTTTAACACTGATTTCAAGGGATCTAAGATCTGACTTTGAATTGTGTACACTGCAAATGTAAAATTAATTCAGTATTAAATTAAAACCTCCAAATAGCATTGATTTCAATATTTTTTACAAAATCTCCTGCAGAACAGAAAGATGGAAGATGCAGAAAAGAAACTGGAAAAGACACCCAGAAGGAGCTTCTCTCTTCAGGATGCAGTTGCTTTGCTAAAGGTCTTAGTGCAAATTTCACAATCCGAAGCCCTTGCAAAAGAGCTGCAAAACACCCAAGTGCAGCCAGCGTGCAGGATCGCATCCAGGGACCTGCGGTTGGTGGAAGCTTGTGCACCTAATGCCGGGTAAATTATACTTTTGTCTGATTTTCTTATCTTTGCTAATTACAGCTAGCACAAGAAGATAATCTTGTTAACTGTGATTTTTCTGACTGGGAGTAGCCGCTTAGCACATAAATAATTAATAGAAGAGCAATTTATAGGCAGCAGTTACAGAGAGGGAGGATTTTCTTCCAATCTGCTTGGCTTTCTAGAGCTTCAAAACATGTGCTGTAATTACCCGGGTTATACGTGTTTCTCACGTGCCTTTTACCCTGTCCAAACTAGGAATGTTTTTAAGCAGTCATCTTTACCTGGCAGTAGATGGAAACGGAGCACTGCTCTGAGGAACCGCCTCCACCAGCAAACGTCAGTGATGTTGCATTCAGACCTCAGGGTGAGCGCCACACACACAAGAGCTGGGGATTTCAAGGGAGCTTGGCGCATGGGAGGGAGGCAAATGATGGAAGTAGGGAAGGATTTTACAGAAACCTTAGGGAGGGAAGAAGGAAAATTAAAGGAATGGTGCAAGGAAGTTAGCTAGCTGAAGGAAAGAAGCAAAAAATTCAGATGAGAAATGGAAGTGCACTGGCAGCTGAGGGTGCATGGATAAATTTAGCATCTCTTGTGTCTTGACTAACTAGATAATTAGTCCTTTTATCACATAAGCCTTTTTGGAGAGGGCAAAGAAGGGGAAGAAATGATCCTTTGCAGTTTTTTTAGGTATCACACAGCATTATGATTTTTCTGAGATATGGCTTTTGTTTCCAAGTGTTTGGGGATTTTGGTGGTTTTGGTCTCAGTTCTACTACCAGCCCTTCCAGGGAACAGCATTATGGGGTAGCGCACCCGGCTCCCCTCCCTTCTGCAGGGCAGCTGATCCGCTGCCCCGAGAGCTGCTTCAGCATCCCCCTCACGCGCTCCCCCAGCTCAGCAAAGCATGGCTGGGCGCGTAAGAAGGTGGCTCACCTCGTGCAAAGTACTCGCATATATGTATTTTTTTGTAATTATTGTAATTAATGAAGTCGGGATTTGATTTTATTTGTGACATCAAATGCTACTAGTGACAGTGCTTCATGATGAGGGGACTCTTCCTCTGCTGTGGCTCCTGTTGATAGACTTCTGCTGGGAGGCTGGAGCTCATGAGAAGCTTTTTCTCTCTACCACACCTATGCTGAACAAGCTGTGATTTTAGATGCTTACTGAGGCTGTGGTGTTGGGTGCTTACCAAGTATTTTGGCAAAGTTCAATAGCTACATCATCTCTCTTGGCTAGTGGGTAGCATTGAGCCAAGGGGCTGCATAACAAAAGCCATTTGCCGGGCAGCATACACTTTGCAGTCAAAGCAGAGTAGTCTGGCCTGCCCTGCTGTGGTCCAACTCACTGTAGGGAGAATTAAGGACCATTCCTTAATTCTGTGTAGCTGCCTGGGCTTGAGCAACAGCTGGCTTGCTGGGGGACAGCTCCTATTGTCAGGGCTCTTTGTGGGCCCCAGACAAGCCATAGGGCCTGTAAGGGGTCACACTTTGGAAAACACTGGTTTAATCCTCTGGTTTAAGGACAGAAGTGCTGAGTAGTCATGTGAAAGAAAAAATCAACTCACAATTGGTAAAGGAAAAATTACCTTAGTGCGTGTTTGAAGGTAGTATCTGAAAGATTTATTACAGTTTTATGCTCCATACCATAAACCATCACCCAATCTAATGAAGTCTGTTGATAGAAGAAAAATTATTGAAATGTTATCTTTATGACCGTGTAGCATTTGCACTGCAAGGCATTTGTCATGTGCTTACAGCCCCAATCAAATGTGTATCTCTGGATCCAGATAAAGACTAATGCAGTTTTGAAACCACAACAGCACTGGTTGATGAACCTTCATTTACTTCGCGGTTTACTGCTGCCAACAGAAAATTCTGGGCTAATTCACAGGCTGTGTGTGCACGTCCCTTGGAAGCGGTGAGCAGGTAGAGCAGGCGCTGGCGAGAGAAGTCACTCTCCTCTCTCTGCTCTTGTTAACATACATGGAAAACTGTGACAAAAACGAAACCGTGGGAGATGTTTTGTATGCCGGGGCTTTCAAATTTGCATACCCCACCTCAGGATCTAAATGCATATTTAGATGGCGTCTAAATAATTAATGACAGCAAAACGTAGTGAGAGCCTCAGTTTTGAGCAAATTATTTCTCATCTGAAACCGATAGGCACGTAACCTCTTTCATACAGGTACCACAGGTCTGTAGCTCGTGGCCAAATTCAAACTAGTACTCTGCCTGGGCTGTTAGACACACTGAGCACCTGTAATCTCCCCATAAGCAAGATAGCAACAAAATACGTAGGTACGTGGGTTTATCTGTGCAGACTGTGTCGCGGGTTGAAGTCCTCCTCCCCCTGGTCTAAGCTGAGCCTTGAGTCTCACCTCCAGCCGCCCGAGCAAACGCTCCAAGCTCAGACAGAGCTCTCTGCACGTAGAGTCGAGCTTCAGTTCCCAGGCATTTTGCATTGTTTGGTGGGTCCTGTTACTAGTTAGCGTGATTTATGTGTTACTATCGCTCCTGCGAGGGCTGGCATCGTCGTATGGAGCCTGTTTACAATGGAAAAAGATTCCTGCGGCTTCACCGAGGTGGTGGTGGATTCCATTCCCCATCTATCTCAGCTATTTTTATCAGACGATCTGGGGTGGATGTCTGTCTCCACAGCTATCATGACACGATGCATTTCAACGTGGCAATGGCTATGATCTGAACGTTTCTTTCAGCCTCCAGTGCCCCAGAAAGGAAACCCAGATCCCACCCCCACCCAAAGAAATCTGCCTTGTACACAAGGACACTCATTTCCAAACCAGTCTCTCCTCCCAGGACGAGTACAGATGAATGGGTCCTTTTTTCTCCGATGATAACTGCAGTCTGACAAGCGTGGTGTCTCCACTGGATGCTGGAGGCCACGCAGGGGTGGGATCTATCCCCGCTGGAATCTGCTGTGCCTTGTGACGAGAACCCGCTGGCAGAGCTTCCCTCCAATCTCCCTCTCTCCTCTCTGTCTGTAGTTCTTGTGCCCATCTGCATGCAGGAGAGTAGGCTGGGCTGTTTCTAATTAAGAAGAGAATTTTGCAATAGCTCTTAAACCTTTGGCCTTCAGGATTCCCTCGGACAACATCCCACTGATCTAGGGAGAGCTGTCATGGGCTGCCACTCTCATGTGACAATAGGTAGGGTGTAATTTGCAAATATTTATGAAGTTCTGTTCTGGTTAATTGAAACTGTTGGTGTAATTGCTCATGATTTCGGCCCAGACAGCTGGTTTGTTTTTCTGCACCACTCCCATAGGAGAAGTTGCATTACTCAGTGCCCCAAACCCCCGGAGGCCTGCTGGTTTGCATAGCCTATTGTCTATCTACCACATTTTCAGGAACACTTGACTACGTAGTAAAGGTGACCCGTGGCTTATTCCAGGCACTGAGACGGAGAATAGGCAGTATGTAAAGCTTTGAAAGGCTTTGAAAATTTGGGAATGATTGCACTGGGAGCCGAATGAGCACAAAGAGGAGAGGAAGCAGAGCTGTCTGATGGGGCTCTGAGCAACATGGCAGACATCGTTAGGAGGGGAGATGTTACCAAGGCCCTTGAACAGTAATCTGAGGACAGTTAGGCTTCAACTTTGACTCAGACTGACTCTCCAAAGGTCAGGATGGATGTACTTCACTGCTACAGAGCACATTTCACCAGAAAACTACACATGGGTTCAGACCTTATGGCACAAGAAAAGGAATGACAGGAAAGCTGATCAATCTTCCTGAGACACATCTATGAGAACAGAGAGTGTTAGGAGCAACCATGAAAATTCAAGCAGCTGCAACAGGAGAGGAGAGATCATTCAAGGCCAAATAAATCAATAAGGTAATCAATGGCCATGCAATTACAAGAATGTTACAAACAAACACAGCAAAGAACAAAAAGACAAAAGCAAAGGGATATGCTAGATACACACACACGTACATATGTGTGTGTATAGCCTGTATATAATAAAAGGAATAGAGGATCAATAAAAGCACCAGTGCTCTTGAAGGGAAAAGATTGATGAGTTGGATATTGCTGTGGAACTGAATGTCTCATTGAAGACAGTGAATGAAAAATGGCCTCTGAAAATAGGAAAAAAATAGAAGGAACTGAAGTGAAATCCAGGCAGCAGGAAGTTCAAAGTACCCACGTATAAGTGAGGACACTACTCCAGCTGCATCTAGGGGACTGTCTCCCACCCCAGAGAGATTTGGGCAGTTGTCCTCAGTTCACAGCACCAGGCAGTGCCCCCCCAGCTCCATGACCTTCCTGCACGAGCAGCCTCATCCGCACAGCTGAGGCTTCGGCCCAGGAGAGACATCTGGATTGGGCCGCAGTATAGGCAAACACGTGCTGTGGCTTTCAACAGTCAGGGCCTAGGAGCCACGTTGCTCCATCGCTTTCCAGGGGTTTTACTCCCTGGCCCTTGTTGCTGTCTTAAGATCAGGCAGGATGAAGCTGGAGGCAGAGTCTGGTGGGTGGTAGTCAGTCATGCTTGGCTGACCTGATGGGTCTGTCACCTTCCTTGGGCTTTGCGTTAGAGCTTTGCTTTGCAGGCAGAGTAGGCCAGGAGGGTTCAGTCTCTCCCCTTCACAGCAGGGCTTTACTAGCCCTGCCTGGCCAGCAAGCCTGGCAGCTCCCAGCCCTCAGCCAGCTGCAAGGATGCTCAGCTGTGTCTGGGGAACTGGGACAGGAGGAATAATTAGTTCAAGCAAAACCTAAGTAGTCAGCAGCTGGAGCTAGCAGTGTGGGAAGTCTCGGTCAGCTCGTGAGCAAAAATGCCTATAGGTCAGATCCAAAGCCCCCTGACAGCAAGAGGAGATGCCCAATGATTTGGGGTGTTGGCTATGCACTTCTTGTGGTTGCACAGATGTTGATGAATTGGGGTGTCTTAAGCACATACTAAATGTGACACATGATTTAAGCGACTTTTTGTTTCTCCTGGGACTGCTAGTTTGGAAGGTACTTTTAGGAGAAACTCAGAAGGTTAAACTGAGAAAAACATAGCCTATCTCAGAAGAAGGGCTGTGTCTAAAGGAAGCTGGGAAAAAACAGGCAGATCAACAGAAATGTTGATAAGCGTTAATTGTAGCACATAGAAAAACAGTGGAATGAAAATGCTTTAGATAGAAAAGGGTTTATTTGGATCATTCTTAATGATTAGTATCCACCCTATGCCTGTTTATATTTGATATGTTATGCAGGGTGAAATGTCCTGATTTCACTATTTAAAAATGGCTTCGTGGACATGCATGGTACCATCCACATTCTCTTTTTTTTTTTTTTTTTTAAAAAAAGACTTGTACCTAGGGGCTGGTTTTATTGGGAGTCATGGAAATAGGGAAACACATACATCTGCTATGTATGAAGATCATTATACTGTCCATTCCTTATTTATTGCCATCTAACACTGTCTTTAATGGCAAATGCTAATGACAGCACGACTACAGAAAATACCCAGGACACACCCAGTAAGACCCTCCAGCCAAACTGAAACTCCCCATAAGATCTCCATTAATTAAAATCTCTGCAGATGGGTTCCCTTAATTGTAGGAAATGGAATACAATCCCTATAATTAACTCTTCACTCAAAGGCTTTTCTTTCCCTCCAGCATCTGGAAAGAGCAGCAGTGATTGGCACCTTGTTGCTGGAGGCTGCTGCTGCCTTTCCAAAGCGACCCGCTGCCCTGGGCCCCACACCAAAACCCGTCTCTTCGCTCCGATTCCTCCAGCAACCCAACCACGCTGCTCTGGGAGGTTTCTGACTTTGCGTGGCTCACAACCCTGGTGTCCTCTAGCGCATCACTCATGTCTCTTTGCTGTGGAGGGAAATGTTGGTTCTTCTCTAAGGTCTTCTCTGCCTGGGCTGTGCAGCACGGAGTATTGAGGGGCAACCAAAGAAAACTTGCTGTCCCCCTCGGAGCAGCAGGTGGTCTTTGGGGCAGACTTTGCCTTACAATGTGGAGTTTGTGGAGCTTTCAGTGGTGCGGCACCACCAGTCCATGAGGACTGCCAGCCAGCCCTGTGGGAATTTCCACCCCTGTCTCCAGAGCTTACGGTTTCTTCCAGCACAGCTCCGACGTGTCACCTGTTCTATCTGCTCCTGTAACCGAAAGCCTTTGCCCAATCCCACTGCGTTTTATGTCCTGGTTACTGCCTCCTTCTCCCCTTCCATCCCACTATCCCCTCATTACCACCTTCCAAATCCTGTAATTGTATCAGCCTTCCTCTTGAAGAAAGTCATTTTCCCTCCATTGCGTAACACTGAATCCCATCTGCTGTCCTGCCTTTTCTTCTTCCACCTTGAAGGGTCAGTGTGCTAGAGTGGGGCACAGCGAAGGAGAACGAAACAGCCTCCTCCCTGTGGCAGCCGTAAAACCGTGGGTCTTTTTTTCCTTTTTCCTTTCTGTTGCAGTGTGGGACTCTGTGCACAGCAAAGAAACCTTCCCTAGAAATGTAAGGCAGGGCCAGGCACAGTGCTCCTGTGCTCCAGCCCTGAAACGGAGCAGCTGGGGAAAGGTGCTTGCTCCAGGCTGCCTGGCATCCCTGGTCTTCTGGGACAGCTTGTGCGTGCTGCTGCTGGTAACACAAACGGGAAAGGCATTGGGTAGGGCCTGGCCTTCATCCCTAAGGGCACGGTAACTATTACCAGGAGCAGCTGCTACAGAGAGCACTTAGATGTGCTCCTTAGCTGAAGGTGTTAAATGTCCCTGGGCTCTGCCACAGGTGAGCCACACGGGTGGAAGAAGCAGTGGCACCTTGCGTGGGGTGCATTTCAGCACTGGAGCGTGGAGCGATGTATTTCTGACTACGTACCGACTCACCCAAGGAGCTTTGCCACTTTTTGGGAAAGCCAGGGGACACCATCTGGAGAGAGGTCACATGGTAGGAGGGTTTCGGGGGACTGGTGGGACTGGAAGTAAAGCGGCTCCCTGGGGTCACTCTGCAGACTGCAGTCCTTCCTAATACCTGCACTGACCTTGGAGGATCCCCAGCTCTTTACGCCTCTGTGAACACAGGGCAGCTCTCCAGAGGGTGTATTCCTTTTACGACTCCATTCTGCTCCGACCAACAGGGGTCCTGGTATTCTGTCTTGGAGGAGCTTTCGCCAAGATCCTTGTTTTCGGGGCTCGCAGGCGTGTCAGAGACGTTCTCCGGGGAGCCATGGGACCGTGGGACCAGGCGTGAGGCTGATGTGCTCGGTGGCTGCAAAGGCTCCCCCAGAGAGTTGCACGGGATGAGCGTGGGGTGCAGAGGGCTGCCTTCCTCCCTGCCAAAACTACAAAGGTGAGGGTCTGTGCTGGCGACGCGGAGAGCACATCTAGCTTTCCCTTTCTGCTGCTCTGTATTTATTGTACTGCAGTACGTGGGTACGCACTCGGGACAAATCACTGCGTGCTTCTGCTGAAGGCATTTCTGTGTGCGGCACAGCACTGCACGAGGCAGATGTTGTACTGCTCCTTCCCACGCTTATCAGGAAGGAAAGCCAGTAACTGAAATAATGATCATTTAATCACTCGTGTGCTCTCGCTTTGTTCAGCAACAGCGTTGTCAGATTTTTCTATCTATGGCAGTTGTTTTTTTTCCTAATCTTCAGGATGAGTTAGTTTTAGGAACACAAGTCTGCTTTTAATCAATGTTTTAAAAAAAACAGATTCTCCTAGAAATAACTCGGGCGTTGGGATCGCTGGAGTCGCTTGCTCCCTGAGATGAGCACTTGGCTGCTGTGAAAGGCTAGGGTCTGCTGGATACTCTGCAGATGGTTCCAAGCACTAAAGAATTGCACATTTCTCTCATGGTAGCCAAGCCAGACACCCTTCAAACTGCAAAAGTTCACTGTTGGAGTGGGCAGTGTCCTTCTGAGCGTGGAGCGTGATCCCTATACTTGTGCCCACGTAAGGCACTAACCTGCATCTCAGGTTTTGCATACCCCAGGGCAATTCAGTCCACATACAGTTTTCAGAAATTGTGAAGGAAACTTCAGAATACGTCCTCAAAAATTACATAGCTACTGTAGAAGCCTTTCACTGCAAGGCAATTTTGAAAATGGAATATGCCTTAGAAAATAAAGACAGGTAAGCATATTTGTGCCTTGTAAGGCCATGGGACGTCATGTGGTGGTGACACAGGGCTCCAAGATGTCCCTTTATCACACTCCTTGAAGAAGGTGCACCATCCCTTTTGTTCTTTTGTACAGCATTTACTTTGTGCAATGCTCCCACCTCCCCTGAGGTGACTTCTCCTGGCCCTTCTCTCTGAGAGCCCACAGGAATAGCAGTCCAGTCCAAACCATTGCTTCTAAATCTGGTGCTCCTCACAGAAAGGCGTTCATTCACCTGGCAGAGGGATTTGCAGGGAAATGCTCTAAGTGCCCTGCTGGGTCCCCGCTGTAAGCCCTCAGTCACCAACAGACATGCAGCTAGAGAGGCACCAGTCTTAGCTGCACAGAATACGGTAATAAACAAGATGAAATCCCTCCACTGTCGGCTCACTAGCACTGGGCTGGCTGTAAGATGAGTCCCACACAGAAGTCTGCAACAATCCAAGTGTGCCATGGCCTCCTACCCTTGGCATCGAGCCAGAAGCGTGGATACCCAGGGTACCTGCCTGCAGAGGGCAAACCCTGGCATCCCTGGGAGCCTTGTTCTCTGACAGGCTTGAGCTGCTCGAAGGGCAGAGCTCTGGTGAGACTTGCTCCTCATGACCTGCAGAGCTTCTGCACATGCTTAAGCTTGGGGATGTGGCTAGGGAGGATTCTTTCCTCATTTGCTGTTAACAAAAAGACTGATTCAAATTTTAGAAATGCTTCTCCTTCTACCGAGGCTGTTTACTCTGCAGGTATGCACCCAGGAAATGCTTTTTAAAGTTTTTCTACGTATTTCAGGAGACTGCCTGGTGCAAATTGTTACCTCAATGCACGTACCTTGCAAACCTTTATGATGACCTAATTAATTTTGCTAAAGTCACTTCAGTACAAGCATTGCCTACCTAAAGGCAAGGTACCCACTGTCACCCAATGAATTTTTAAATGACTCTTTTTTTTCCCCCTGTTGTTTCAATGCTCTTTGTGGTTGAGCTATCAGATACTATGATCAGACTACAGACTTTTTTTCCCCACTGCATGTATAGGAGTGTAAAACTAAGTATTGATTCACTTATACAGCTTGTCTAGTAGCCACAGTGGAATCCTGCTTTTGTGCCGCTTACTGAGTGAGAAGCAGTTCTGCTTCGCTTTTCCTAGCCAGAAAGCATCCTGCTGGCTTTTCACACCACAGGCTTGTTCTCATGTCTTCAGAGTCAATAGGGGTTTTGGCACTGATTATATATATATTTTAGAACTCTTTATCTTGTAAGGTGGATTATAGGCAGTGAGATGATGGAGAGTCTGATCCTGTCTGTACTCAAGTCAGTGCATAATGCTTGTGGATTTTGGTGGCGCTGGATTAACTCAGTTGTAACTACATTTGCAGGGAAGTGAGGACTATGAAACACGCCTAGCTTATACCTGCCCTGGCACAGGCATAGACACAGAATCTAGTTTGACATCCTGAGTCATAATCGTATGGGAAATCTCTAGTTACTGACTTACGAACTGCACGAAACCAAAGCACAGCCTGGCAGCTCTCATGCTATCTGTCTTTCTAGAAGTGAGCCATGCACACCCAGGTGTCTCCACCCAGAATAATTTCTTAGGTGTAAAACTGCAGGCTAAAACCATCCAGCATAAAAGAAAACACTGTGTGTCAGAACGTGACAATCTTTGGATGTCTATCTTAGCAGTTACTGGAGTGGGTACCTGCCCTTTCCACTGATCTCTCAAGGGAAAGGAAGTTACTGCTTTTTTTCCCCAGCTCTGGCCCGTGCAGTGCTCTAGTCAAAGGTAAATGTAAGTTATCTGAATGTATTCACTTCTTATATTGGCAATGTCATCTTTAACTGCTTTTCATATACCAAACTCATTTTATATATTTAAACCTGCTTTCTGTTTTCCTTTCTACCATTGATGTGTTGCAGTAGGAATGAGCATGACATAGAAATAGAAGAAACAGAAGCCTCAAGGGGGCTGCTGCTTGTGGCTAGTTTGATTTGTTGTCATTTTTCTTTATCTTGAAGGTATTGACTTGCCCTCCCCCTGGCAGCACACATCTCTCACATGAGACTTGTTCCTTTTTGTATTCCTGTTAGGGACAGTTGTGTGCAACGGCATGTTTTTAGGAGAGCATGTTTACAAATGTTGATGTACACTAAATCAGCCATTCTCAAACACAGGACATTTGCTCTGAAAGGGAAGTTTGAGCTTGGGAAGAAGCAACAGGACCAGAGACATTGGAGAGCAGCAGTACTTGCCACTAGATAAATGTATATGGGAAGAGAAAATAATCTCATGGAAGTAATTCCTCCGCTCTTACCTTTTTTTCAAAACTTCTGGGCCCAAATCTGACACAGTAATATTTTTAATTTTGTGAACTTCCAATAGAAATATTGATGCACCAGGAAAGCACAAACTGACAGTCTCAGTGACTCATCAGTCTTATTTTATGGACTGTCTCTGCCTCTCAGCCCTTCTAATTAAATATTCATTGCTTGGAAATGCCCTCCCAGTTCATCCTTGCTGGTTAATCATAATCCCCTCACCTTGGCTCTGAACCCTCTCCTGGAGACGGAATGCAGCAGTCTGCTGGTCCTTACCCAGCCAAATCTTCCACCCTCTCTCTGGGATTGTGGAGGGTGACATGGTGACCCTGAGGTGCTGGACACCGGGTCCTGTTCAGGTCCGTTGGGTCCGCTGTCAGCTGCAGGGAAGCCCTGGCAGCTTCTGCTTGGAGAAGATCTTCTGTCTTCTTCAGTGCTCAGAATGTCAACCTGCAAACTCAGTGAAAGCTGTTGAAATTGAAAGAGGACTGATCTGTTGGAGTGAACTGGTGCAATGGCATTTAATTAAAATAAAAACAACCCACAAACAAAAAAAAAAAATCCAGGCTGTAGACTTCTCCACCACCACTGATAACTTTCCATGTGAGCCTGGGTCAGATGTAACCCAAGTGCACATAGATTAGATCCACCACTTTGCCCTGACCAAGACAACACACATCCAGACAAGTTCAGTCTGATGATCTGCCTTTCCTAAAATCACCCTGCATTTTTGCCTCCCTTTCTGCATCTTGATTGTTATTTCTCCCAATATCCATTTTATAAAGTGGTACATGAGGTCAGACTAGTGAACGATACTTTGTAAACTCTTTTTTCCCCAGCTCAAGACCTACTGCTGAGTCTTTAAAGGTCTTTTCGTGATTTAAGTGCCTGCACAATCTCCACTGCTTTTGGGATGTTAACAACACTGCAGCACTCGGGGAGGACATGCATAACCTTGAGCTGTCAGTATACACTGGTCCTCCAGCTGTTCAGCATCAAATTGAGTTTTCAGAGAAATTGAACATGATGCACTTTAAGACTTTCTCTGTTTCCAGCCTTAAGTTTGTACGTCTGAAATAGCCTCTGCTCCAAATGGCCGTTGTATCAATAGTTAACAAATGAAGCCAGAAATGTTCAGCTGTTTCATTTACTTGAGTCTCTCAGAGTGTCTCTTTTTTGACTTTCCTATGCAAAAATGTCATCAATTATTAATCAAAGCAGACTAGATTTCATTGAAGATCTGACTTCCTGCAGCAAGATGCAGTATCCTTAAATGTTAAAGGTGCATCTTTCTTAAAATGCTGCATGCTAGAGTAGTTTTTAATTGCAATATGAAACGGATCCAATGGTAAAGCCTAAACGAGTGTAAGTGTGGAATGTGGGCTGCAGTGCTTTCCCATGCAAAGGGCTTTATTATGACTGCTGAAAGCGTGCAGAACAGCACGCTACACAAGTGGTCCTGCAGGACTTCAGCACAAAGCTGCCTGTCCTGGGCCGTTTCACCATCCCCAAGGCTTGCTCTGCACCTCGCAGGGGGGATGGTGAGGATGTTCACCTCTGTGCAAAGCACCAATAGGCCCCAACTCCAAATTGTCTTTGAAAAAAGGTGAATTGCAAGGCCAGAGGTTTCTGTCCTGCAGTGGTCTCTGGTGATCATCACCCTGACTAGCAAAGAAGTCCTGGGAATCCTCAGCCTGCCAGGGCCATGCTGGGGCCATTCCAGGACCAGGGCTGCTGAGGGAAATGGAGATGTTTGCAGGATTGGGACTTAGACCTTGCATCAGCTTTCAGCAAGCAGCTTCTAGTATTTATTTTAAAGCTCTGTTGGCTCAGTTTAAGCCTGTCATGAGCATTATGTTCAAATGCAGGCTAAAATGACTTAAAGACACATTTAGAAGGACCGTGAACCCTGTCAGAGTTGATAACCAAGGTCTCGCTTTCTTTATTATTTTCACATGCTCAATTTATTGAATATGTACAGAGAATGAATTGAAAACAAAGTGTTGTATTTGTGTGACATTTAAATTATGTATCAGTAGCCCGAGATGCTGTGGTTAGCCATTAAATAAATCATTGTAAACAGACCAATTCAGAATGATCTATTTCTGTATTTATATTTGTGGCCTAAGAGAGGAAATGGAAGCTTTTCACGGAGGAAAAAAATTCCATCCATCATGGGGTCCTCCAACCAAGCTATCAGTCCTAGTAAAAATGGTATTTTAAAACATGGTAACTAATGGGTTTCCAACTTCTCCTAGGAGTGGAAGGCAGTCAAGTTTCTTTGTGTTAACTTTTTTTGGGTTTTATGTGATGTATTTGTTCATTTTGAGAGAAATGTAAGTACAGTTTGTTGGCTGGTCTTTTATTTTTTTTAAGAAAATTGTTTTCCATTAATTAAATTGGAATTCATCCCTTTGAAACTCACCTGCCACAGAGCTCAGCAGGCAGGAAAAGGCAGTCCTGCTGGCCCTGGAAACAGTAGCAATGCTGCAATTATTGCAGTTGGACCAGAAAATATGGCACTTCTCACAATGGCCTCACAGATTGCAGAGTTGTGAGATTTCTGCCACTTTTCAGTTGTCCTTTTTGGGAAAAAAAAAAAAAAAAGAGGGGAAAAGTTTATACCTCTAATTGTGGGCAAGATGGAAAAAGGGAACCTCCCAGGACTCAGGCACAAGAAGGTAAGTAAAGGTGTCTCAGGTTGGCATAGCAAACCCATCTCACGAGTGCTTTTCTGAGTCCTTGCCTCATGAATGTGAGAGACCAAAAGCTGGTTATGCTGCAGCAGGAACAGGCCCTGTTGTTTAGAACCATAAGGTCAATTATGCAGGTGAATTATGTAGGTGATCAGGAGTTAAATTCACACCTGAAATTTATCATCCCCAGTCACGTGGCTGCAGTGGGACCTGACTTCCTTGGAGTATCCTACCCCAGGGTCTCTTTGGGCAAAGTATCACGTCTACCAGAATGTCTTAATGTGAGTGAGACCTGAGTTAGAAAAGCTGAGGAAATTTTTGGGATCCTGTTCTGCTTTTTGGTAATTGCATTATTTATTTAATTTATATCTCAGTTGGGTGGAGTAAAGTCAAATGCAAGTTTCACTTTCTTCCACAGAGCCTCTGGTTAATGTAAGGTTCCCGCAACCTTTATCGCAGTGTGATAGCAGTTAGCAGCAGCAAGTGCTCTGAGGGAATCCTCGGCTTCAGAGTTTACTTTTCTAGGGGAATATACATAGAATCACAGAATGGTTTGGATTGGAAGAGAACTTAAAGATCATCTAGTTCCAACCGCCCTGCCATGGGCAGGGACACCTTCCACTAGACCAGGTTGCTCAAAGCCTCATCCAGCCTGGCCTTGAACACTTCCAGGGATGGGGCATCCACAGCTTCTCTGGGCAACCTGTGCCAGTGCCTCACCACCGTCTCTGGGAAGAAGAAACATTTGTATTGCTTAAAGAGAAGGATCTTAACATGCTGACTTCCCTCCATTTTTTTCTGTTGACCTTACTGTGTTCTATTTACTAGTTCCTGATCTCAAGCAATGAACCTCCTACCTTCCAGCTGAGCAGTCTCTTTTTTTGATAAACCCCTTGATAACTATGGTTACTATATAAAAGGTGAGTACTCAGAAATACTGTCTTTCTGTGATTGTGCATTTTTAACCCAAGAACAGGAAAATCCCAGCTACAAAGGCACAAAAATCAACACTAAGAAACCACCACAGGCTTGGTTTTCTCTTTGTATAAATATGCTGTCTTATATCAGCTGAGATACAAACCCATGTGGGAAACCTGAGAATCTGTGTCTAAGCATCAGGAATAGGTTCTCCTGCATTAATACCTTGTATGAAGGAGAACAAGCTGTTCTTTAGAAGGAAGAAAAATTGCACAGCTCTGTATGTGAATGATGGATCTGTTATGCTTGCACTAAGGATTCTCCTGGCAAGAAAAATGCTCTGGGAAAATATCCCTACAAATTCCACCACTGCCAATAGCATCAGCCACACAAACACTACCTCTGTTTATGTCACTGTATGTAAACCTGGTGAACTAAATGTTTAACTGAGTATTTCTGCTAGTCCCCTCTCACCCTGAGAGCAGTTTGCATTAGCAAACAAAGTCTAATGTTTATGTACATAGTCACCTACTCTGTCTTCCTCCATCATTTAGCTTTTATTCCGGAGAATTGCTCTCTGCGCTGGTGCTCGGCTGCTGTAATCGCTTCACCGAGGGATCCTGCCTTTGAGAAGAGGGCTGTTCCAGTGGGGCCAGAAGGTAAAAGCTATGTCTGTGCACTTTAATTGACACCAAAAGTTCTCTTAATCAAAAGCAAAAGCCACTGCCACAGTCCTCTGTGACTGGAAGCGACAAGGATGAGGACAGAAAGCAGGGCTCTCATTCCCTCGGAAAGTTAGCCTGGGTAGAACAAGAATTGCCTTTGCAGGAGAGAAGAAGATAAAGCAATTAAGCACTAACATCCCCGCAGTGCTGGTGACCGGAGCAGTCCATGGTGGCTCATGTGGGTGGGTACTGTGTTTGTTCCAGGGCATGAAGCTGTGGCACAGAGGCAAGCGGTTTCTTCAAGGCTGGAGAGATTCTGGAGTAGAAAGGGGCAGAGAAAGGACGTTTTGTGATGCCACGCTCACAGCCCTGGAGCCCTGCGCCTGGTAGCGAAGAAGCTGTGAGACACTGATTGAAACGCTAACCATTTTCTCTCCTCTCTGGCTGTGGAGTACTGTTGTTAAAATAGACTCTTTCCAGTCACCCTCCTCATTGCTCCTATAAACCACGATAGTAAAAGTGGCAGGAATTGCCTTTCTCCACCTTGGAGTTACTAGGAAATTTTATCTGTTCCCTTGAATTGCTCTCCAGTCTTCTGTTGCCTATAAATTATTTTCCTCAACACCAAAGTGGGACACTTCACTGGGGCTGTGGCATGCACCACGTGTAGTCTTGTGCTCAGATGTTATAGTGATGGGTCATATTTTTAAGACTCTTGGCAGATAGAGGGAGCAGGCCATATATATGTGTGTAAGAAAACCTGCAGAATATGTCTGCTACTCCTAGCTGAGTTAGGGACATTGGTGGGAGAGTGCTTTCCTGCTGTGGGATGATGCATTTTGTGCTGAAGGACTTGGGGTTGGGGGTTATTCATCAGATTCATCATGCTGAACCTGCCGCAGAGACCTTCCTGCAACCATCAGCAGTCAAGCTGTGATGAGGAAAGAGCAATTATTTGAGGATGGTGCCCAACGGATCGGTGTTTGCATGGCCTTTGGCCCTGCCTCCCTCTGGTCTGGTTGGGGGATGCCGCAGGTGATGGGTACCAGCCTGACGGCAGCTCAGTGTGTGGCAGGAGCAGTCTCATGTCTAGGTGAGAAACCCACTGAGGCAAAGCCCCTGTGGGCACAAGCATGACTGGTTGTACGTGACGGGGACCCCAGGGGGTGGCAGGGTGCTGGGGGAGGCAGCGAGGCGACTGCGCGTGCCCGGTGGTGGAAGGCCAGCTCTGTTGGAGCTGGGGAGTTCTGCCACCGGTTTCAGCAGAGCTGAGATTTCGGCACTGGTGGTACCACACGAAGGAGCACACTCCCTTCCTACACGAGCTCAGTTGCTCTCAGAGACAAGCGTCCTACCCTGTTTGGAGTAAAAATTTGGGGACTGGAGATAGCAGACAAAGCACAGAGCCGTGGTGAAACAGAGTTCTGTTCTTCCATCTTCACACAAACAAAACTCCCATTGAAAGCGGCAAGACATTGAGTCCTCAGATTG
>NW_010245659.1:16005-18365 GCF_000690775.1 Eurypyga helias | reverse complement strand
ATAAAAATTTGATGTATTACAGTTTCAGCTCCACGCTTTCCCTTGATTTTAATTTTCTCTATGGAGTTCAAATACAGAGTGTTCCTTCACAACTTATTTTCAAAGCCTTTTTTTTTTTTCACTTTCATATTTAAACTCATTTAAGGCCTTTAGATTTTTCTCCCAGACGTGGAAAGCAATGACAGAGGGAGATAGAAAAGTCAAAGACTGTTTTACAATGCTGGAACCTTTAAAGACCATCCTTGAAATATAGAAAAAACCCACAATAAATAAAGCTTCAGTTTTTAAAAGGAAATTATCTCTTTGAGTGAAGCCTTTTCCCATTTTGAGAGTATGAAATAATTCAAGTGTGTGCATGTGTAATTATGCTTTGCCTCTACACCTGCAAGCATTGTGGGTTTTTTTCTCCTTCTTGCTTATTCTACCTCCCTTACGTTACCAGTCAGATGCTGCTTCCCAAGCAGGTGCCCTTGGAAAGGAGAAATGCCTGAGCTCATGCCAGAATCACTGTCCTGGTTCTTTGGCAAAACCAGGTTTCCAACACGTGCGGCAGATGCCCTGCCCGGGCGGGTGGCTATCTCAGGTCTTTCATCCAGCAAGGGTAGGTGTTGCTCTCTGGGGTTTTGTTTCCATCCTTCCCTGTAGTTGATGGGGCTGCTTCAAACTTCCTTTGCTCCTTGTGAGGAGAAAACCACCAGGTTTGTGCATTCAAGCAGATCTGTGCAGAAACAAGCAGTGCATTCGAGTGCCTCTCACACACCTGGGCGTCCCTGGGTGACAGAGACGCTCCTTTGTGGGGCTGCAGCCCACCCCTATGCAGGTCTGGGGAGTCCAAGGTCCCTGGACCTGCTTATGGAGCGCAGCTGGCAGAGGCAGCCTGCAGACGCAGCAGCTTGTGCAGCAGTTTTTGGGCTCTGCCTTGAGATTTGAGATCGGGGGGTGCTCCTGGGAGCCTTTTGAGGACTGCAAGGTGCCAGCTGCTGCGAGGTGAGGACAGCCGCCGGGACCACTCTGGCAGCCTGGAGTTCATCTCCCCTCTGTAACCTGCATTGCTGTAAAATACTGATTCACTGAAACTCTTTGCAGACATGTGCCTGCTTCAGTAACCATTTGCTTCAGCGTGACGAGTGGTGAGAGTGCTCGGCCCTGACCTGTGCTGTGCCAACCGTGATTTCACCCTCCAAACCTCGCGCCCAAGTAAGGCTTTTGCTCGCTCTGCCTCAAGAACTTTGGATGGGCCGGACTTCACCCTGGTCAGGAATGGGGCAATGTCTGAAACCTCACATTTCTTTCCCCCTCAGAAAGCAAAGTTTTCTTGAGAATTTTTGTATAGCAAATCTTGACTCACTTCATCACATTTCCCCTGCATGGTCTTCCTCCTCCCAAAGCCTCTTTCTCTGTAGCTGTGCAGAGGACTTGCTATATTAATATTGCTGTCTGTGCTGGATTTGGAAGCTGAGCAGCTGGAGAAGGCAGGGAAATGGGGCACGCTTCCCCAGGATGGACACAAAGCAACCTGGCACTGGAGTGCCTCATGGAGTGGGCTTTCTCCTGAAAGGCTTTTCAAATGCTGCCAGCTTTGTGCACCAGTTCTCGTGGGAGCAGCTGGGTTAACTTTTTCAAAAGTAAAGCAGGCTACTGGCAACCCTGGAATTGTCTCCTAAATATGGAGGCTTGGGGGGTATCTATCATACAACCTAGGGAGTGTGAAGGTCATCCCAGAGGGCTGGCTCCAATGCCAGTTGTTCAGAGCCCCTCCTCACCCTGAATAACAGGAAGATTTTCTTGCCATGGAGTAAGCTTCTCTAGCTGAAGCTGAGAAGGACAGCTTTCCACTAGAAAGCTCGGAGCATCCCAAGGAGCTGTTTGGGGCCTCCTGCCTGCAGCTGCATAGCTTCCAGGTCATACATAGGTGACCTCATTGGGTGTCTCTCCCAGAGGTCGGGGGCACTGCCGGGGATGCTGTGTTTGTAAAACACCCTGGTAATACAGTTGGGGACAGTGATGAGTTTATTTCTTCCTCCTTTGTTTTCTCTGGATGAAGCAATTATTTGTGCAGTGTAATTAGTGGGGATGCATGCAGGTGTCTGCCATCTGGAGTACACCCAAGTAAGTCAGGAGACTGAAAAATGGGCTGGGAGGCTCATGTAGAGTGTGAGAAAGAAGGGCATGCTGGCTGGGAATAACATCCCAATAAAGATGCCTGCTGACACCTTGCTCATGGGCAGCCATCCCCTTGAAGGGACTGTGGGACACAGGAATGTAACTCAGCCTTGCCCAGAGCCATTCGCAGCTCACAGAAACATGCTAATGCAGCACCACTTCAACCCACTGCAGAGGAGAGGTAGTGAAATGTGCTA
>NW_010245659.1:0-15438 GCF_000690775.1 Eurypyga helias | reverse complement strand
TTAATTTTGTACATAGTAGCTAGTACGTGGCTCTTTTTTGCATTTGTGCTCAAAACAGTGTTGATAAACCAGGGTTGTTTTGTCTATTGCTGAGCAGTGCTTACACAGGGTCAAGGCCTTTTCTGCTCCTCACCCCATCAGCAAGTGGGCTGGGGGTGCACAAGAAGTTGGGAGGGGACCCAACTGACCAAAGGGATATTTGATAACATACGGCATCGTGTGCAGCATATAAAACTGGGGGAAGAAGAAGGAAGGGATTACGGCATTTGTCTTCCCAAGTAACCGTTACGTGTGATGGAGCCCTGCTTTCCTGGGGATGGCTGAACACCTGCCTGACCATGGGAAGTGGGGAATGATGCATCTTGCCCCTGCATCTATTGTTGCTGGGTTGGTGGGGATTGTTGGGGAAGAGAAGATGCAGATCTGTAGAATCACAAGCTCCATTAATTTCAGTCCTTCGTAACGGAGGGTGAGGGAGAAGGAGGAAGAGCACTCTTCACTAGGTTGCTTGTGATTATTCAGACAAACCCACCAGAGCTATGAAATGAATGCGCTTAAGTGTGCTAAGTCTCTGGATGTTCTTAGTCAGAAGTCACTTTTTTTTTTTTGCTATCAGATCTTTTGCTAGATTGTTAAAAAATAATTAGAGGGGCCCAGCTAGAGCTCAGGGTAGCTAACCATGTGAGTGGGATTGTCTATGAGCTCATCAGCAAAAGCTGAAGAAGAAGGAAAATCACAGGCAGGTCAAAAGAAAGCATTTCCAGAGCCCAGGAAGGGAGAGAAGCTGAATGTTCTGCCTGTATTTCAAATACATCTCTCTGGCTAGATTTTTCAGAGGGATTACTCTGAAGGGGCTGTTGTGATTTTATTTCTTAAGCATGTCAGAGAGGCTCTTCTGTGGTAGTACTTACATTTCCACTCCCTTTTGTGACAGTTGCAGATTCTCAGCAATGCTTGTTAGGAAGTCTTGTTCTCGAGTGCATTTTAAAAAAACGTAGAGCCACACTCAGCCATCTTTTCTGTGGGGACTTGATAGGTTTTCTGCATATGTTATACAACTCTCAGCATCTCATGAGCAGTTCGAGTATTTTCTATTTAAAAATGGCACAAACCCACTTTCTATATCAGAGTTTGAGACATGCCATTGAAGGGGTCAAGAAAATGTTTGTTCTTCATTGTTTTTTTTAAACAAGGTGTCCTGCCTCTGCAACTGCAGACCATTCAGCTATGCCTAAGACTGTAGGCTGCAGAACAGGACCTCTGCACCTCTGCTATGGGGAAAGGCTGAGAGAATTGGGCTTGTTCAGCCTGGAGAAGAGAAGGCTCCGGGGAGAGCTTATAGCACCTTCTAGTACCAACAAGAAAGCTGGGGGACTTGTTACAAGGGCCTATAGTGACAGGACAAAGGGTAATGGGTTTAAATTGAAAACAAAGAGTTTTAGGTTAGATATCAGGAGGAAATTCTTCATGGAGAGGGTGGTGAGGCACTGGGACAGGTTGCCCAGAGAAGCTGTGGATGCCCCATCCCTGGAAGTGTTCAAGGCCAGGCTGGATGAGGCTTTGAGCAACCTGCCCTAGTGGAAGGTGTCCCTGCCCGTGGCAGGGGGGTTGGAACTGGATGGTTGTTAAGGTCCCTTCCAACCCCTAACCATTCGATGATTCTATGAGTCTATGATAAAGGCACTCTCTGACTTGAGAAACTTCTCCCATGGATATATAAGGTGAAAGATGAGGGAGGAAAGCAGCTGTTGTAGATGCTGAGCCTGGGTGCTGGAGGCAGGGACAGCAGCAGGGATTTCCTGACCCCCAGCCTGGCATCTCTGCTGGAGTTGCCCTCCCGCAGAGCCCTCGTCTTGCTGTGGTTCAGGCAGTGGTGGCAGATGCAGGAGCCCTTGCTCAGCTCCTCGCTGGTGGGGAGTTGTTCTTTCTGCAGCGCCTCAGGCAGAAGGGGCCGACTCGCTAATTGGAGAGTGTTGCTTTTGCTGATGAAGGCGCCTGGGGAGCTGCTTAGCTGATGGCTTTTGCTTCCCTCAGTCAATCCAAAGCAACATAAGACACTGTGCCAAACTCTACCAAAACATTGTGCATCTGCCAGGCGTTATAATTGGAAGTAATCAGGCCCTGGAGGGGTTTTGCTGCCTGCAGCATAGCACACTGCAGAAGACACTGGTTTCCAGGCCAGCTCCACATTTTGAGACACTGTCCATGTAATAGGAATGAGGTCTTGGGACCAGGTAACACTGAAAAGTATTAGGTTGTAAATATCCTAATTATTAACAATTGCCTTTATTTACTATAATTATAGCAGGTTGAATATGGTCAAGTCAGCAGCTTAGATAAATCTTAGGTGAGGCCATTTGTGACATCAAAACTAAAGTCACCTTCCACCATCCTACCTGTACAGCTAATAGGTGTGACATGATTCAGACATCCGTAACGAGGAAAATCCATGGGCAAGCAGGGACCTGTGCACCCAGGGCTGCGTGGCAGATTACGTGAGGCAGCCCTGTTCCTCTGGGAAGCTGTGCTTTGCTTTACACAAATACCGACATATTCCTTGTGACCCACAAGAAAAAAAAAACCCAAGTTTCTAACCTGCAGATTAAAATGCTCTTTCACCCAAGGCAAAGGGGGGTGGTATTGTTGATTTCAGTCCCTGTTCCTGCAGATGGTTGCATGTTTCCTATCAAGTATTCACAGAAACAAGGGCTGGAGCCCCATTTCTGCCCTCGCAGCCATAGGGAATATGAAGGTTTTCCATGCCGAGGGGTGCAGCTTCCAGAGGTGACAGGTAGCTCAGGCTGCTGAGAAGGTGTTTGCTCAGCTCCCAGGGGCTGGGAACGGCATCGAGACCAGCCCCGTCCATCAAGGGTGTCCTCTGAGGACGTCTGAGTCAGGAGAGAAGGGAAAGGCAGGGCTGCTCTTGCGGTGGAGTCCACATGGCCTCCCCTTGATGCCAGAGGGCTGCCAGAGATGAATGTGCAAACTGTTGCTCCAAGGTAATTGCTGTAAAATGTAAAAAGATTAGTAAAATTAGTTTGTAAGACAAATTATTGCTGACCTTTAAAATGGTGGGTTGAAATCAGCAGCAAAAAAGCATGGCTTGCGAGACTGATGTCGGTTGGATATAACCGTCGCAAGATGAATGAGGAATGCTTTGGAGAGCCCATGCAATGCCTAGGCCAGGGATCACATTGTCACGCGGAGGTGCAGCTGGCCAGAAAGGTGGTGGCTCTGTATCAGTGGGTCACTTGCTGTGTCACTGACCCACTGTGATTTGCATTTTTGTGCCTGTGCGTGTTGCTGTTGTAGCTGTCAAGTGAGCTACTGTTTGTATAAAATCATAATAATGTTAACAGCGATAGTTGGAACATTGTTTTATGTGATGAAGGGTGCACAACTCGATTATCCTTGTGTAGGTTATCATCTGATCCAACCATAGGTGTCACTGTACAGTTTGGTCTGTAAGTCACACAGCTTTAGTTGCTGCGTGCTAAGATTTACTCTTGAGAAATGTCCCCATCCTGCGGCGTGAGCAGGAGCCCAGCATGGCTCTGCAGAGGTGGCCTTGACTTTGGGAACAAGGATGCTGACCTTGCTGTGTCCAGGGAAGGAGAGGACCTCTGCTGTAGGCAGCAGTGGAAACACAGCACCGTGGCCTTCTCTTCCCTGCCTTGTCTTTAGTGGCTGTGTGAACTCACTCAAATTGTTTTCCCAGTTAAACTGAAAACAAAGAATTAATATCAATAATATTAATGCTCTAGAAGCATTCTAATTACTTCTCCTGCTCTTCCTGGAAGTTAGGAGTCTTGCCAGCCATGTTTACCTCAAAGCATTTAGATTTCTTTTTTGCTCCCTGCTAGAAGTGCACAGACAACCATGTCTCCATCCTGGCATGACGACGCAATGAGAAAATTGTATCTTTAAATACCAACTTAATCTAATCTGGGACAAAAACAATAAAAGGCTTTAATCATAATTGCATGGTGCCTGCAGGCTGTCATCAGAGGGCAGAGACAAGGTTGTTCATTGCCACGTGTGGATAGTTTAGAAATTAAATCCCCTTTCCACAAAGGCAATAGATTCTGCTCTCACTTGTGTCCTTTCCAAACATTTCAGCTCTGTAACCAGATAGCTCATTTCATCAGCATCTGTCAGAGACTTGCTCTTGATTCTGTCAAGCTACGTTCAAAGGGGCAAGGAGACATGTCTTATAATACTATACACGCCTGACTTTGTAACATCACAGCTTACATGAAACACTAGCCCTAAATATAAACAGGGGTCTAGCTTTTCCTTCACAGGGATTTTTCCACTGTTTTGTACTTGCAGCGTGCATGCCCTGTGGCTGCATCCCACCCTGGGTGCCCACAGCAAGTACGGGGGGAGTGTAGTGGGAACGTATCTTTGATCAAGAACTGCCCTCATAGAGTACACGTGGAAAACTGTGCTGTGGTTTAAGCTTAGAAGAATAAAGGTTTTAAAGCCCAAACCAGTAAGGTACAATTTGTACGATGCCTACCCTACGTAGGCAGGGCAGATTCTGAGAACTCCTCTGTTTTCCATTTCCTAAGTTGGAAAGACAGCGAGGGTTTTGAGAGTGTCAGTGGCAGCCTATGAATTCGTTTTTGTTCTGGTGTATATTGTGAGGTTTTGGGCAGCGGGAAACCAGCTCAGCCTTAGACACGGAGTGAGGCACATCAACCTTGAGGAACCCCACCCTGGCAGCAACTGGGCAACTGGTAGTCACTGACTTGAAATAATTCTGTCAGTGTTTCAGCTTGAAGACCAGTGCATGGAAAATTCTAGTATGGGGGAATGGACAGAAGTGCCACAGGCTGACTGTTTTAAAGAGAAATGCCCTCTGCCGAGGAACAGGCACTCTCTGGAACAAGAGGCAGAAGGAGGAGACCTGGAGTCCCTAGGTTTCCTGCAAATACCAGGGACCAGTTGTCAGCATGAGTATCCTGGGTGGGGGAAGATGCACGCAGCCGTTTGCTTTTTCACAGTTGCATACCTCCTTGCTGTAATTTATAAGTGTCTTGGTTTTGTTTAGGAAGAGGTTTTTAAAGTCCTTGCAATCCTCCCTGGTTGTCTCCTGGATAGTTAAACTGCATGCAGACATCTAAGGCCTTTGGAGAGGCTGAAGGTCCGGAGTCAGGTGATGCCAGGCAGGAAACAGGTACGAGAGACCAGGATCATGTACAGGATCTGGAAGGTGCTCATAGCCTTGGAAGAGAGAAGGCAGGCTGACTCCTAAGGACAGCATGGGAGTAAAATCCTTCAACACTGACCAAGTAAATACAATTTATTGTACTTTCTGTCTTAAAATATAATGAAACACTCATCCCTGTGTGTTTCCCTGTCTAAAGAGGGAAAAAATGATGGGAGAAATCCACAGGTTGGAAGGTTTTGTCCTACAGCTGAGCTCCAGAAGTGTAGTGATGCAGAAAGATGCCGGACACTGTTTGCAGTGTACTAGGTTTGCAGTATTCCCGGATCTTAAATTCCACTGCTCCTCACAGTGAAAACCAAGAAGGCAAGCTGGAATTGGACAATGTCCTAAATGTGACACGGAGGCCTCGCAGGAGGCTAAGCAGGCAGGCAGCAAGCGGATTCAGCATCATTGATGTCGGCCAGGTTGTTGCAGATGTGTGATCAGCATTTTTTGCCATCGAGTTCCTTCTTGCTCCCAGCTCCGGCAGGTTTGGTGATGAGCAAACACGTCAGGAAGGACAGAAGCTCGGCGTGGGCAGGAGTTTGGCTAGAAGACACGGCAGCAAAAAGAGCCAGGGAGCTGTGGCTCTGTCAGCATGACTGGTTTTAAGGAGCTACCGCTGCAGGATGCACCGAGGACTTGGGAAGAAGCAGCATCGCATGTGCTCTCGCCATCCAGGTACTGATGTTTCCCCCTCCTCCTCGCCCCATGCTGCTGCTGGCCTGCTGTCACGGGGGGATGTGTTTTCCCATGGACACCCCTTTGCTTACCGATGACTCCGTGGAGGAGAGTTGCTCCTAAAATAAGATGCAGAGGCTGTGTCTTGCTCTCTGCTTGCCACCTCTCGCGTGGTTTAGATAGCTGATGTGATGAGAGGTGGGATACTTACATGGAGTTTCTGATTTTAAATTTGTGATCAAGAGCAGAATAAAAGATAGGGAGAAGAAAGATATCCTTTTTTTTGTTTCCTAAGGACTTAATCAGAATCCAACCTCTCCCCACCCTGCACCAGGATATTTTCTTCTTTAATCACAAAAATATTTATACACTAGCTCAGGCGATAGAACAGGGGAAGGGGGAAGAAACTTGTCAAAGCATGTTATAAATAAATTGTAGGGTAATGTTATTTTGTCCTACTGGCTAATGTTAGGACTCTGCTTTTATAATATTTACACCTCAAACCTTGTTGTTTGGGGTTTTTTTAAGATAAGCAGATTATAACACTCTGATCATACCTACATGCTTGTAGTTTTAGTTTAGTTTCATGGTCATGATACCGCATCACCTTAAAGCAGAGGCAAGATAGACTCGATATCTATTTATTTGCATGCTCAGCTGGGCTTACGTTATTTCTCAGTTCATCCTTCATTCTGAACGTCTAATGCTTAGTTTTTGGATTACTGCGTCTGTAGTGTTTTATCCTAAATTGCTGTTTTGGACTGTCTCCCTTCAACTATACCTTGGCACTATTTTGGTTTGGGAAAAGCTATGTTACACAGGGCAGCGCTGCCAGGCTACGTAATGAACTGCAAGGAGACTGGAAAATGCTGCGTGTTTTTCCCTGGGGTTGCTGGTTTGTTGCTTAATTTAGTAGAACTGAGCCCATTTTTTCACCTCATGATTATGGAGGCTGGTTTGGTATCTGTAAATGATTTGTTGGGTCTGCTGTTCACTGCTTCAGTGCGACGGCTTAACTGGAGAGAGGGTTCAGCAAGCGAAGAAGGGAACTCTTGATCCGAAGCAGGAATTGTTGGGCCAGCTTGCCAAGTCGGGTTAGGAGCAGTTTATGTGACCATTGTACGGATTTATCATGAAGTGCCCAGACAGGGACGACATCAGTACATAAACAAGATATCCCCTGAATTTTTAATTATTCTGGCTTGGAACAGTGAAAAGCACTTGAAAGGCCAGATCCTTTGTAATGCTGAATACCCTCAACTCCAGTTGGCCCCCGTGAAATCCCACGTGCTGGCTGCCTTCCCAGGAGGCGCATCTGCTAACGGGCCCGTGCTGCCCTCCCTCCCAGTGAGCATCCCAAGGATGGGAATTAAAAGAGCAACCTGACTCCATTGAGAACCACAAGACATTCCTTGTATGTGAAATTAATATTCAGTATTTCTACATGGCTGTGCTGCCACTTACAGAAACATGTTTTCACAGCTTAAAAGCATTAACCCCCAGCAGACCTCAGATCTCTGTGTTGGATTTGATGTGTCTTCAGGAGATCTTCAGGACCCGCACAGAAACGCATGTGACTTAAGCACCAACAGGACAGAAGAAAAAAAAAAAAAAGCCATTCCTGGAAATTAAAAAATATCTGAATTTAGATCAAACACATGGAAAGTCTGGCTTTTGCCCTAAAAGGTTAATCACTATTTGGAATTTTTTGCTGTGGGAGATTCCTTCTATAATTATTGAAAGGCGAGATCAAAACCGAACATCATCTTTTGAGTGCCAGTGTCACGCTTGGATAAAAACAAGCGAGATCAGCCCTCGTCCTCTGTCTATGTTTGGGGTAGGAAGGAATTTCCTCATGTGGTGAATTGGCAAAGCCTTGGGGTTTGTCTTGTTCTCGTGCATTGCTCAAGGACCATTTTTTTTGAGTTCTGTTTCACATTCTTTGACTTTCTGCAGCCTTGTGATCAGAGCTGAACATTCCCCTCTTCCTGTCACTGTGCCCTGTTCTGTTTCTGAAGATTTCCTCTGCTTTGCTGAACAGGTATGGATGAATCTGATTTTTCTGCTTTACAGAGATACTCTAGTAATCACAAAAATAATCCAGATTACTTCTAGGGGAAGTAAGGTGCAGGGAGAGGAAGAGGATAAAGGAATATTTAGCTGCTCAGTCAGCTACAGCCTTCAACACCACTCTAGAAAAAAAATGGATCGTAGGATCCTCCAGTGTGCAGAAGTATGGCCAAAAGCCCATGTTGTCTTAGGGCTGCACTACATGTCAGGAGCAACCTCTCTGCTTTCATGTGTGGCTAGATTGTCATCAGGCCTAGCACAAAGCAAAGCAAGTAAGTACTAAACCTCACAGCCAATGACAAAATCCCTTTGTCCATTCCCTTGTTATGTTTATGGAAATGATCTGTAGGTCTGGTACTTACAGCGCACTCGATTACTTTTGTTACTTCAGGCATGTTACTTCCAGGTCTTTATGAACAGCCCTGAGGCTTTCTTTTGGTGCTCTTGGTAACCTGTGTGTACTCCAGCCTTACTTGAAGACAATGGGATACTTTGCACTGGACTCACAGACAGTGAGCTTTGACTTGGGTCAAGTAGAGCCGTTGGCTCAGTAGTTGTTAACTAAATCCAACAACAACTGCTTGATCCAATGTTTCCCTAGCTGTTTTCTCCATTCTGTAAAAGGTGAGGTGGTTGTAAATAGTAGTCCCTGGCCTGTTATACACCTCTCAAGTTCAGCCCGCATGATTAGGGGAGGCAAGGGGTAATGGTTTTAAATTGAAAGAGAGTAGATTTAGATTGGACATCAGGAGGAAATTCTTCATGGAGGGGGCGATGAAGCACTGGCACAGGTTACCCAGAGAAGCTGTGGATGCCCCATCCCTGGAAGTGTTCAAGGCCAGGCTGGATGAGGCTTTGAGCAACCTGGTCTAGTGGAAGGTGGCCCTGCCCATGGCAGGGGGATTGGAACTAGGTGATCTCTAAGGCCCCTTCCAACACAAACCATTCTGTGATTCTATGATTAGAAACCTACTAAGACTAGACAGCTGCATGAAAGCTGTCTTGTGAGCACACTGAAAATTGGAGAAAGGTAAATTGAATCATTCCTCCAAAAGGGATATTCACTTCAGAAAGTTGTAACTGTAAGCAATGTTCGCAATTTAATACCTAATTCCATTAGTTATAGTTAAACTGGTCCATTCTGAAGGGTTCCAGGGGATTTTTCCCAGATAGGGCACTGCTGTCCTCCCTCCCTTCTATCACCTTGGCAGTACTCATCTGGTTTAATCTCTTCCTCGTTATTCATGAGCTGCCCCATGTGTCAGAGGATGCAGAGGATGCTCATGTGAGGCAATAGCCCCTGCGTCTGTCTGGCAGGCGTGACCCCAACTAAGCGGCCAACAAAGTGCTCATTGCTGCTGTCAGTGCCACCGCCTCCTGGCGCGCAAAGCTTAAAGGGCTCTTTGACAGGCCCCAGGCGCTCGCACTGAAATCCCTTTCATTTAGCTCCTCTTCGCCCCTGTCCTCCTGCTGCTGAAGTCAATAGCAAAAGTCCTTTGACTTCAGATGTGCTGGAGTATGTGTTCTGCCTGGCCAAAAAAAGAGGAGTCAGCTGTGATGGTACATAAAATGCAAGTAGAGAGGCAGGAGCTCCTGCTCCTCCCATCATTATTTTATTATTGTTCATCATTTATCGTAATTGTTATTTCACTGTTAATGGCTGTTCAGCTGAAGAACACGCACAGATCACGCTTCCCGTTTGCAACTGACGGGGAAGGAGCATCTCAAAAAAATCCCTGAGGATTTTTGAGATCACAAGCCTCAGAAAGATAACAAAATTAAAACATATAATTCCCCTTGATTTTCTTTATGCTGCTGACAAGGTTAGCAACAACCCTTCTTCCTGAGAGCTTGTTTTGTCTTCTCTGCCAAAGAATCTGGATTGGCAAACCTTAGGTCTGATTCGTTATTGCATATCTTATTTTTCTTATGGAAAGGATGGTGAAATTAGAAACAAGTTACATGGAAACATCACAAATTATAAAGGCTGGATAGTGAGGAAAATTAATTAAAAACAACTTTTTTTTTTTTATTCATAAGTAACGTGAAGTATAACCTGAAGACTGTCCCTAACTGACTCCTATTTAACACATCCCCTCTCTAACATGAGAGCTTTGTCGCAAGGGGGACGATGAAGCCCAAGCTGGGTGAAACCTCACAGTGATAGTGACTGCGTGTGGTCTTGTAACATGACTGTTGGTGGCTGAGCCAAGCTCTCTGTCCTCAAGAGTTCCTCTTGAGTTACGGTAACTCAAGCAATTCTGTCTCCTAGATTCCAGCTCTTAGCTATTCCTGGAATTAAATTCTAGGCTAGTAGCGTGCATTTTAATGGAAAAACATCTGTTTGATATCCAATTTTTTTCATTCTTATAAAGAAATGTTAATTTATCTAATTGCTGTTGATTTTTCCTGTGCACCCCCTGCTTCTCCAACACATTCTGACTTGTGACGGGCACTTCTGTGATGAAAAAAAGTAGGACCTATTCATTAGAAGAGGCAGGCACGGTCTGGATGCTTCAAAGGATCACCTTGTAAATAGCTTGTCCTCATTGTCTCGCAGTATGAGCATGAGTCCCCATCCTTGTTAATCTGGCTGATTCAGGAGTCAGGAATGGTGTGCAATGATATTGATGGGTTATCCCTAGGGATGAAGGATGACAATACCCATTACTTATATTTGAAAATCTCAGTTATTTATGTTCTCAGCAAAAGCTCCTAATTTTCTCAGCTATTTCTGTAAATTCAGCATAAAAGGATTGCATAATGGGCCCAGCGACTCCCGCAACTATTGTTTACAATCTGTCAGCTAATCCTTTCTGTGAGTCAGGCGCTGCCTACTGGGTTGGGCATTTGATTGGGATTAGAAACTCATTATTATGATGATGCATACTGCAGTGCTGCCCGGAGGCCTCAGCAGGATTACGGCCTCGTTGTGCTAGACAGTGTGCAAACCTATAGCTTGTAGCCTATTGTTAAAGCACCTTCGCTCCAGTTCTGGATTTGACCCCATTTCTCCTCATGACCCTTGGGTAAGACACCTAATCCTGTTCTGTTTCCGTATCTTTTCGGGGAGATGATAATTCGTTTCCTACCATCAGTCAGTTCCTGGAACCACCTGCTTTTGGAGAATGCCAAGATGATGTCACCCAAAGGGAAATACTGCAGCACAAGTGGGAAACAGCATTTCCTCTGCCCGAGTGCCTCTGTTACTCTGTGAAGTAGGTTTTGCAATGGGAGTTTGTGACCTTTCCAGCAGTGCTGCTGCACCCAAGATCATGCGAGGCGAAAAACGCAGCAAGTCCCGAGTTGTGCCAACACTGTTTGCAGCCATGGGGCTGTTTGCTCAGCTGGTGGGGCACGGAAAGTGCCTTTAGAGTCTTCCTTCTCCCCCTCTATGCTGCACATGGCTCCCATCCTGATGCAGGGCCCATGCGGGGTAGCAGGCAGGCTCTCCTCCTTCTCTGGGCTTCCCTGCCGCTGATACTGCAGTTTCATGACAAAAGAAAGCTTGCTGGGTCCAGCTACCATGGCCCTGGCCTCACATTCATGTCTGGAGCTAACCCCGAGCCTTGTCTACACCTGCCCTCCACTCGCTGGCAGCTGCTGCCCTATGATATTGTTCAAGTGTGAACCTTGACAGGGACAAGACAGCTGTCCTTCCAGGCAGTTTCAGGTCAAGGTGAGCTTGACTGTATTTTATGGTACCTCTTCCTATCTGTCCTGGGTGCTTTACCGAGGTGGCCATCCCAATAGCTTGGAAAAGTGGGGCTGAGCCCAGTACAGCTGAACCCTTTGTGGGCTACCTGCTGCCCCATTTCCCTTGTTACCATGGATGTGCTGGCCAGGGGGGCCTCTCTGCAAGATGCTTCTGAAGAAGAGCAAAGATGTCTGAGACATCTTACAATGCCAGCAGCATCCTTCAAAGACAGGAGCAAGGGGGGTTCTTGCTGAGGAACTCCTGAATAGCTTCAGCTTTGTGTCTGTCTTTGCTAGGCCCAGTTCTCTTCTCTATGAGCTAGTAACAATGCGCTGGCACCGTCACAGCCATCACAGGCCGGAGCTGGCACACACAGGGCTACCCTGTTTTGTGAACTTCATTGTCTCATGGGAGATTTGAGACTTAAACGCTTGCTTGGTCGGTATCTCCTTATTTGAGACGGACCAGTCTGAATCACACTGGATAAACTACCAGTTGGAGGCTCAAACATAGTTAAGTTCCTATCAGTTTAATTAAAATAGATCACTGGATAGAGAAACCCTGTGAAATGCTTCCATAGAGGAGAAAGCTGTATTGTGACTGCTCCCCTGAGTCAGAGGCTGCTACCAGCAATGTACTCAGCAACGGCCGGTATGGCAGGGCAGTGATGAACTTAACTTGAAACTCAGACCTCACCACATGCCAGAGAACAGTCGAGACAAGAGTGACTAAGGACAAATCACGTCCAGTATATCGTGAGAGTTATTGAAGAGTAAATAGAGGAGCCACCTTAAGATGGTTTGAGTCCTAAGTCTGCGGAAAACTGGGCTTCATTAATTTTTTTACACAAGAGACAGCCTGTTTGATATGGCCAAGTTTTTAAAATACTACTTTTATGCTATTATAGGCACAACATCAGTCAGTCAGTAAAAACTGTTAACGTACTCAAAGTCATATTTAAAGACTTTCTTTACCTATTGCATTCTAGCTCTGTCCTGCAGTAGCTTTCTAGGATGCAGTACCATGTGAATGGAGATGAGAAGCTGGAAACAGGCAATGGGGAGAAAAAAGCATTTAGGGTTGGCGTGGAGTTTACATCATGCTTTTCCTACCCTGGTGAGTAACTCATGCTGGCTACGGTGGTACAGACCATTCCAGGTCACCTCTGGGGACACAAGTGTGTTCGGTAGACATATCTTCTATAGTTTTCATTGTGTCTTCAGAAATCTGTGTTTGTAGAAGCTAACCACAGATTAGATTAGGGCATTGCTCCCATGGGACGTAGACTTTAGGGCTTAGGCAATGCTCTCTGGCTAACAAGAGCCAACAAGTTGTACCTGAGTCATTCCCCTGGGTGAAACATGCCCTGCTCTGATGATGACAGGAGCAAGCTGAGCATCTTCCCAAGAGACGCAAAGTGTCAACTCAAGGGCACCCATCTCCCTTTGTGACTAACCAAGCAGAACTTGCAGTGGAAGAGCCACTGAGGCGATCAGTCTTACATTTATCCTAGCAGTGATATCAGGCTGCCAATGAGATTAGAAGGATGACACTTAATGTAGTCTTCTGGTAGTGGGGCAAGATTTATATTCCTAGCATAAGCTGCTTAGGGAAAGCTTCTTTTACTTAGTATTTATCACTTTTTACTGATGTTTTATTACATTGATAGCCATCCCAAGGAAATGTTTTAAAGTCCCTACCTGTTTCATATTAGGCATATTCCCCTCAACACCAAACATATTTTGAGGGAATAAGACTGGAGACAAACTGGGTTAGACCTACTTAGTTACACTGTTGTAAACTGCTGCTGCAGGGTGTAAGCAATCCAGGAGGTTCCTGGAATGCATTGATGATAACTTCCTTCTCCAAGTGATAGAGGAGTCAGTGAGGAAGGGTGCCATGCTGGACCTTGTTCTCACCAACAGGGAGGGGCTGATGTGGAATGTGAAGCTCAAGGGCAGCCTTGGCTGCAGCGACCATGGAAGGGTGGTGTTTGAGATCCTTATGGCGGCGAGGAGGGCGCACAGCAAGCTCACTACCCTGGACTCCAGGAGAGGAGACTTTGGTCTCTTCAGGGAACTGACTGGCAGAGTTCCATGGGATGAAGCACTGGAGGGAAGAGGGGCCCAAGAAAGCTGGTGAGTATTCAAGGATCTTCTCCAAGCTCAGGAGCGATGCATCCCAATGAAGAGGGAGTCGGGTAAAAGCGCCTGGAGGCCTGTGTGGATGAACAAGCAGCTCCTGGACAAACTGAGGTGCAAAAAGGAAACCTACAGTGGGTGTAAGCAGGGACTGGGAGCCTGGGAGGATTACAGTTAAGTTGTCTGACAAGTCAGGGATCAGGTTAGGAAAGCTAAAGCCCTGACAGAATTAAACCTGGCCAGGGACATCAAGGCCAACAAGAAGGGCTTCTATAGGTACATAAGGGATAAAAGGAAGATCAGGGAAAACGTGGGCCCTCTCTGGAAAGAAACCTGGTCATGTGACATGTAGAGAAGGCTGAGGTACCCAACGACTTTTATGCCTCAGTCTTCACTGACAGTTTCTTCAGCAGTCACAGCGGCAGGTCTCTACATAACTTTTTTTTCCCCATATTATTTTTCTACAGCAACATTTATCCCCTCATTTTAACCAATCTAAACTGAATTTTGACACTGTACAATGCATCTGCTAATTAATATAGTGAGGTTTTTTTGTGGAATAGTTTACTGCTACTGCCCCATTAGTCTATGACTTACTGGAAATAATTTACTACTTTACTCAGAATTTTAATATGATCATTCTTGACATGTCTTGATTGCAGCTTTGCTTATGCCAAGGTTTCCTTTCTAATTTTTTATTGGTAGGAACTCAACAATCTGGTTGCCAAGTTGCAGAAGTCAAAGGCAGGGACTGGGAGAATGAAGAACCACTGTAGGAGAAAACCAGATCTGAGACCATGTAAGGAACCTGAAGGTGCACAAGTCCATGGGAGCTGATGAGATGCATCTGTGGGTCTGAGGGAACTGGTGGATAAACTGGCCAAGCCACTATTCATCATATTTGGGAAGTTGTGGCAGTTCAGTGAAGTTCCTACTGACTGAAAAAGGGGAAACATAACCCCCATTTTTAAAGAAAGGAGGACCCAGGGAACTACAGGCCAGTCAGTCTCACCTTTATTCCTTGCAAGACCATGGAGCACATCCTCCTGGAAAATATGTTAAGGCACATGGAAACTAAGGAGGTGATTGTTGACAGCCAACATGGCTTCACGAAGGGCAAATCATGGCTGAAAAATTTGGTGACCTTCTATGATGGGATCATTTGGTGGCCTTCTATGATTGGTGGGTAAGGGAAGAGCAACTGGTGTTGTCTACATCATAACATCCCTGTCTCAGAATTGGAGATTCATGGATTTGACAGGTGGAGCACTTGGTAGATAAGGAATTGTCTGGGTGGTCGCGCTCAGAGTGTGGTGGTCAATGGCTCAGTGTCTGAGTGGAGAGCAGTGACAAGCAGCGTTCCTCAGGGCTTGGTGTTGGAACCTGTGCTGTTTAACATCTTTGTCAGCGATATGGATGGTGGCATCAAGTGCACCCTTGGCAAGTTTGCTGACAACACCAAGCTGTGTGGTGTGGTCGACACGCTGGAGGGAAGGGATGCCATCCAGAGGGACCTTGACAGGCTGGAGAGGTGGGCCACTGCCAAACTCATGGAGTTCAACAAGGCCAAGTGCAAGGTCCTGCAGCTGGGTTGGGGAAATCCCAAATGAAAGTACAGGCTGGGCGGAGGATGG
>NW_010245658.1:0-24702 GCF_000690775.1 Eurypyga helias | reverse complement strand
GCCCGGGGCGGCGCGGCTGCGTGGAGTGCCTGGGACATCTAGCGGCCACCTCTCCCAGTGCCGGGTCCTGCGGGCGGTGGGTGCCGCAGCCCTGCAGAGCCCCTGGCATGGCTCCTCCAAAGCAGCCCGGCTCTTCCCTGCCAGCCCCGGGCATGGATTTGCTGTTTCTTACCATCAGGAGCAACGCTTTAGCTCCGAGCACAGCTGGGTCGAAACGCTGCTGCAGAGAAGCGTTTTTATCAGGGAGAATAAAGACTCGATTTCCACCTGGAAATTGCCCAATTTGACTTGCGAACCTTGAAAAGCAGCCCATCTCATCCCAATTCTCAGAGCAATTTCATCTCTGTCGGAGCCAGGAGCCGGCTCTCTACCTGTCAGGACATCAGAACAAGCGCTTTATTCACTCCTTTCCAGCGCTATTAAACCGGCTGCATCAAAGTTGTGAATTAGATGCTCTACATCGCAACTGCCTCAGCTATCCTCTCTCTAACCCACGTCCACGGGCTCTGTGTCACTTTCTTCCTTTCCTCCCGGTCCTCACCAACTTATTCTCTTCCAGCTCTTTCTCCATCCTGGCGGCCAGAGTCCAGGTATCTGCCTGGCTCAGACATCACTTAGTGTCCCTTGCCCCATGCCTCTTGCCCACCATTTCCCTTCCCACTGTTGCCCCTATTGTGCCCCTTTGCTCTTCTGGGTACCACCTCTGCCAGCCCCACATGGGCTGTCATGTCCCACCGCCCTCCCCTCCTGCCTCATGGTTTTCTCTTGGGCAGAATCTCAAACTTGAATGCCCACAGGCAGACATACATGGCCTAGAAGCCTCAAAGCACCAGGGAGCTTCCAGGAGGGTTTGGGCACTGGGAAGTGTGATGGCCACATCTCCTACACTTTCTTGCTTCATCAGGAGCAGGACCAGGTCTATCCAGGGGCTATGGCAGCTGTACCTGGCCATGATGCTGCTTCTAATCAGCTGGGTGAGGAACAGGCGTTCTCACTCTCCCCTGCCCTCGGACCATCCAGGGCACGGCAGCGCAGCCCGAGGACACCAGCCTCCCCGAGTGCTGTCCTGAAAGGGAAAGTCTTTGGCCAGGATGGGCTGACCTTCTCACTCGGGAGTCTGGGGACATGCAACGCAGTCGCAACCTGCTAATGAGCTCGGGAAGCAAGGCAGAGTGTTTGCTTGACAGGGCAATTAAATGATGATTGATTCCTGGAACAGCTACTTAATTCATCATTAACTGGGCTTATCATAGCCGGCATCTGTGCCAAGGGTCCCTCTGAGGGCTGTGCTGCTGACGGCGGGGGCAGCCAGTGACCTAGGCATCTCTCGGGGGAGAGTCACACGCAGAATGGTCCCCTGGGGACCTGGACTGTCTCAGGGGATGTGGTGTGGAGGTGAGATCTGCGCAGCATAATGCTGAATTTACTACCACTTTATTTTGTGCCTTAGTTTGTCTCCTTTTTCCCAGTACTCGCCTTGAGAAGCTGAGAGTACACAACACAATTGTGCAATTCCCACTCTGCTGGGGACTGCTGCAACCGGCCTGGGGAGCGTGGGGGGCCCTGCCATGCTGGGTGGTCACGGGAGCAGCCGTGCAGCAGGGCAGGCCCCTCGTTATCGAGCCGGCAGCCGTTCCTCTCGGCAGCAGGGCTGCAGCAACAATCCAGCCCGGTTAGGGCACTGGACTGTGCCGCCTCCCAGCGTGCCCTTCCCCTGGGCTCGTGCTGTGCATGTTCACTTGTAACATCTCGCTGCCATTACCTGCTGCCAGTACTGCCCAGACTAGCCCCGTGGGGCTGATGGATATGGATGCTATCTGGTCACGCTAGTAATGAGGATGGAGAATGGCCACTCTTCGCCAATTTAGTCTTTTACAGCTTCCTTGCTTTCATCTGCTGACTTCATTCCTCTTCCCCCAAGCCTGGTTATTACCAGGCTTACTTTATTTCCAGGCTTACTTTATTGCCAGGCTTACTTTATTAAATCCCTGTGTGACTAAATTCACTGTAGGATCCAGATAATCCACATGGGGTGTGGAGACCATGGCAGGGCTGGTTTGGCTCTGTCTTTCCCTGCGTGCATGCATGCAGGGCTGGCCCTCGCCCTCCCTGCCATGCCCTCTCTAATACCATCTCTAGTGGTTTGATGGCCCTTGTCTCCACCTGCAAACCCAGACCCCTCAGCGCACGCAAGCAAGCACGGAGGTGCGGTCTCTGTGGGATGCAGTGATCTTGGTGACTGTGGTGTGGGAAACTTCTCTAACCCCTCCAGCACTAGGACTCTTTACATCACCTATCAGGGAGGGAGGTTTCAGCCTGGCTGCCTTCCAGCAGCTCTGAGCGCGCTGCCGTAGGCATGCTGTGATGCTGGCCCCCAGCGTCTCAACCCCGCTGCCAACAAATGCCAGCACTGGGTGCCAGGGCTGCACTCGGTGGTCCCTTTGCCTGTTTATGAGAAGCGCAGTGAGATCTCCTCCTGCACTTTTCCCCTTGTCCCTGCAGCCCTGTTATTGCCCCATCCTGCTCCCAGGGAGAGCACCATCCCCAGGTCCCAAGAGTGGAAGGCAGCAAGGAAAAGAGATTTTAGTACAGGTAAATTGTTTGTAATCCTGCAGGGTACAAGACTAGCTTGGACTAAAGTCTTCTATCTGTAGCCCTGCCGTGCTCATGCTTTGTGCGGTGCAGCAACCTCCCAGGTCCTGGCCCTGCTCTGGGACAGCTCCAGGGCAGTCTGAGGGACCGGAGAGGTTCGGGCTCTCCCTGCTGCCCTGGGACAAAGCCTTCAGCCCTGCCCAGCCCACATTCACAGAGACTTCCCCATGCTTCAGCAATACTTTCCTGCTGTTTCTTTTGCTACCCACACTGTTACTCTTCTAAGGCGTGTTCACCCTGGGATATCTGCTGGCTTCAAGCCCTCCCTGCTTCTTCCCCCCAGCTCAGGTCAGCCAGCCGTCTCCCACCAGCCAGCCCCTTTAGCATCCTTCAGGATGCCCACAATCAGCAGCCCAGCTGCATAGACACATTCTTCCCACCCTGGTCTGTGATACCTGCCACCTCCCAAGCTGCCTTTTAGGTTTCCAATTCCTCCCAGCTCCTTTCCCTTCTTCTCTCACCCCCCTCTGAGCATTTCTGAGCACTCGCTGCTGTGGACATAGGCTTTGCCACACAGCTCTTCCCCTCCTCTAGTCCGCTGCCGAGGACCCAAAGCAAGCAGAGCAGCAACCTCCATGCAGGCAGCACCCGGGGCCTGGTGTCCAGCATTCCGCAGCGCATTTGGAACCAGTTCCCTCCCAGCAAGATCCCATCCCTCCCTTCCCTAGCTCGCTGCCAGAAACATTTCTTGAGAGGAGGCGTGGATGCCCTACCGAAACTGTCAACTTTCTCTTGCTGGAGCTGGGCTTCTGCTCCCGCTTGGGCTGCTGCTCTCAAATGACACGCAGTGACTGGTCTCCCCTTACCGTTTCATTAAAAAGCAAGATATTTTATTGGAAATGCAATTTGCATGTTGAGGTAAGCAAAGAGGCTTGCGCTTTCCTTGCCTGAAAACTGGGATGATGCTTTGTGCTTCTCTGGGTCTGTGCAGGAAACAAAACCGTCTGTGCTACAAATATGCATCTCCCTTAAATATTTTGAAAATACTTAACGGCCATCTGCCGCACGAGCCATTACGGGCTTTATTAGTAAGGTGGGAGACTGCAGAAAGCAGGGAATGGTTTTGGGGAGGGAGAAGTGGAGGGCATTCACCAAAACATGCAGAGTTTTAGCGGCATGGGAATGCTTTTGAATGGCTCCATTTTCCCGAGCAGCTTTCCAAAACGTGCCGACCGCTGCCAGAACAAAGCCCATCGACAGGACCATTTAAAACCAGGTACGGCACTCAAACCTGGGCGGTACGGCAGAGTTTGGCCAAGGGGACGGGACCACTTGGGCTTTTCACTCTCTGGAGTCTTCAACTCCAACTTCTTCATTTATATTTTCTTCTTGAGGATGGATTTAAACCCGAGCTGATGTGCTTTCTGTCAGAAGGCCTAGTGCACCTCGGGGAACCCTATAGCAGGTGGAAGCGTGTCTCTGCTACAGCGCATGCGGGAGAGGAGGCAGTGACGGAGGTCTCTAAGGAGGTCGGGAACATTTGGGGTCGCAAGGCAATAAGGTGGCACAGTCTGGGAGCTGGGAACGTGCTAGAGAGCAGCTGTAAAACATGGGGCTTGGGTACTGAAGAGCGCAAAGTAATTGTTTCTCTCTCCTGGGGAACGCTGATATTTCACTACACGGTTTCTTTGTGCCAAGGTGGGTTGGGAAGCCGAAATAGCAAACGCTTCTCCGAAGAAAAGGGGTTGAAATATTTCATCATTGAAATTCATGCAAAAAAGCAGCAGCACAAGGTTCCAGCACTCTGTGAAATGGAGGAAGGGGGAGGGTGCTGAATTTTGCCGAGGAAGAAACCCATGTTGACATTTGTAGCTGAGGATCCCTTTTGGATTTAGCATTTTCTGAAGCCGGTGGCCCAGAGCCAGGGCTGTGCGGCTGCTGTCTGTACCCGGGGGTGGAGCTGGTTTAAACAGAGGTCTGATGTGATGAGTTTGTCATAATATCAATGCAGACCAAGCCCCGTGCTGTCTCCCCTTTAACTTCTGCATCCCTCCATTGCTCTGCACAGCCAGCTGAGCATCCTACACTCCCCATCCCAGCCTAAATGCCACCTCCGTGTCCTCACAGCAGCCTCCTGGCCTCCCTCGATGCCTACCTACTCTTGCCCCAGCCCCCAGCTCAGCCTTGAAAAAGCCCTAGAAAACCTCCAGGGTACCTGAAAACCAGTTAGGTGCATGTGTACTGCCTGGAGGGCTGTAATTCACCATACGACCCTCCACTTTGGGAAGACAGGGAGGCCCTTCCAGTGGCTGTCAGCATCTTATCTGCTTCTGTGCTGTCTATTAGGCTTTGTCACAGCACACATTATGAACTAGCAGAAAAGATGCAGTACGTCCTTTCCTGCACGTGGCCATCTCAAGATGCATTATAGATACAGCAAATCCTCATCTTAATCCAGCCTGAATCAGATCATCTTGTTGCAGGGCTGCATCCTTATCTTACTACCAGCTGGGGAGAGATGAAGAGATGCTCAGTTTGCCAAGATAGCACTCAGGCCGTGGAAACGGGAGGAGGGCTCTTGTTTTCTCCAGCGTTGCCAAATCTTTCTGTTCCCACTAGCCTTGTCTTGACATCAGCTCTGCATGGGCGAGAGGCTTTCTGCTCCCTCGCCTTGCTGAATTAACAGCCTCCTCCCTCCCACTCTCTCTGCTCCTGTAGGATCACCCCCCCGCCCCCCCACTGTCGGCAGCAGCATGGAGAGCGTGCGTGAGCTCCAAAACCCGCTCTTGGCCAAGGCCAACGGGCACCTTCGCAGCAGCTATTCTTACCACCAGCATCACAGCCAGGACTACCCCAGTCATCGCTGCCAAGGCAAACTGTATTCCTACATCTTCCAGAACACTGGCGGTGCCAGGACTCACCAGCTGCTGGACGCCAGTTCCCTGCAGCTGGCCGTTGAAGCCTTGTACGGCCCCAATTTCATCCTCGTGAAGGATGAGACCGCTCTCAAGGCCAAGGACAGCACGACAGAAAGCTGCGAGACCACTTTTACAGAAAGCAAAGAGGCTTCATCTGAAGGCTCCAATGGACATGAGGCGCAAGGGTCCTGCCTGGTAGAGAGTGACATCCGCATCCAAACTGTGTCCTATGAGGTGGAGGAAGAGGAGCTCCAGGAGTACGAGGTGAGCTTTGCCAGGTGGGATGACACCAAATTCCTTCTCTGGTAACTCTGGCCATCGGCGCGAATTCTTGGTCATTTATTCTCCCTTCTTTCCCAAGAGCTTCTTCCCCCCCAGACCCTACCATTTCCTGCCTCACCAGCCTCTCCCTGCGCATCCCATATTTCTTCCTCCTTATCATTTCTCCTCCCTTTTCCTCACTGCAGACCTCAGGAGGAGGTCAGCTTCCCTGAGTGCAGCCTGGCTGCATGCCTGCTGGGAGCGAAAGTGAGGTGGGGTGGTCTCCGCGGGACCCCTGGGAGATGGGAACCCTTTGACAAGGGCAGCCTGCTGTGGCTGTGGCACTCGAGCGAAGGGAAATGGCATTCCTTGCGTAACAGCAAAACTCACACGCCTGACGGCAGCAGCCAAGAGAAAGCCTAATGTATGGAGACAGGATGAATCTTGCAAAGGAATAATGAGAGCTGGCAAAGCAGCCTCACGCTGCGCTCTGTGCCCCACCACGGCTCAAGTGCAGAGGTTGGGAACATCATCCAGGACCTTGAGAGGTGGGAGCGGGTCCCTGGAGTCTGCTGGAGCTGATGCCTGATGGCCCCAGCACAGCTCTGTGCTGCTTTCGGTGCCGGTGCCCTCACCCCTTTGAGCGGGCAAGCAGGGGTGTCCCCGCGTCTGCGTGCCTTCCCCACCAAGGCACATCATTTCCAGGCTGGCCTGCGGTTGGATGAGCGGTGCCCAAAACCGGGGTGGGGGCTGACCGCAGCCGCTCTGAGCAATGCGCTCGCTAAGAGGACAGGACACGTCGCCCCTGTGATGGAGCCTCCAATTCAACCGCTTTCCCTCACTCGCTAAATTGGTTTAGCAGGATATCGATCTCCTAGTCCCTAATGGGGATAAGGCACTTTGTTTAAGTTTGTTTAAGCTGACAAACAGCCAGTTCTGCCAAAGCTCAAGATATTTCAGTTTAAGACTATCTATCTCCCGGGGAAATCCCAGACCCACAGCAAGCGAGCTCAGCATTTGCTCTGGCAGGGAGCCGAGAATCCACTCCGCTCCTGAATTTGCTGAGCTACATTTTTTTTCTCATCAAACCGGGCTGAGGAAGCTAAAATATTTTTGAAACTCATTCCTTGAACGTGCAGGTGGGAAACGTGCGAGAATATGTGATGGGGCCAAGAGAGAGCAGAAGCTGGGAGGAGAGGGGCTGAGAGGCACCGGGAGGTGGGCACGTGCTCACCCTCACAGAGTGGGTGGTGAGGCACTGGAACAGGTTGCCCAGAGAAGCTGTGGATGCCCCATCCCTGGAAGTGTTCAAGGCCAGGCTGGATGAGGCTCTGAGCAACCTGGTCTAGTGGAAGGTGTCCCTGCCCATGGCAGGGGGGTTGGAACTAGATGGTCTTTAAGGTCCCTTCCAACCCAAACCATTCTATGATTCTATGATTCTATGACGTGGGCACGTGCTGAATCCAACTGGTTTTGCAGAGCGACTCCTCCAGCGACAGTGAAAGTGAGGATCATTTCCTGATGCTTCCCCCCCGGGACCACCTGGGCCTGGCCCTTTTCTCCATGCTGTGCTGCTTCTGGCCCCTCGGGATCGCTGCCTTCTACTTCTCCCAAGGGGTAAGAAATCCCTTTGCATGCCTGGATGCACTGAACACCGGAGCAAGTTCCCCACAAGCCACAGCAGCCCTTGGAGGGGACCGGGCACCTTGCTGGCTCCAAGGCTTGTCCCTGTGCCATGCCCAGACCCCTGAGGGCTGAGGCAAAGGATGCTTCTGGCTCCTGGGTGTCTCCACAACTGCTGTGGGGTTGCAAGCCCTCCAGCTCTTGTGTGGGTTACTGGAGCTCAGGCTTCTTCTTTAGGTCTTATTTAGGGATCTGGGGCTCCCCTCGGCCCTTCACCCAAGTTCTCACCCTCCACCCAGGCCCAGGAAAATGGCATTTTCCCACCTGCCCTCCTGTTCTCCAGTGGTGCGGAGGTCCTACACCACAACCCAGTCCGAGGCAGCTCATGCCCCGGAGGTCAGGCTGCTCTGGAGGCTGGGCTCAACAGGGAGCCAAGTCTCCAGGTCACACCACAGCTCCCCCGTTGCGCTGGTTTCTGACACGAGTTGGCTGAGCTGCGTGAGCCAACACCGGCTGGCAGAAGTTGGAGAGGGTGGTGGCCCTTGGGCTGCGCCAGCTCGGAGGAGCTGCTGCCTTCTCAGGGGCTCAGCCCAGAGCCTGGGCTAACATACATCACTGTTGACCCAGAATAATTCATGCAGAGCTGGGGGATTTGCTCTACGTTTGCATAGATGCTGCTGTATCAAGAATAGATGGAGGAGAGGCGTTAAGAAGTTAAATCAAGATGATAGAAACAGAAATGGGAAAGTATGTAACATGAGTACCTGGCATCAAAGCGGTGAGAGGCAGGGGAAGCCTTAACTGATTAGGACCCCCAAGAGTGGCCAATTTCACATTTTTCCACGGTGCAGGGTATCACGGTGCACTCTCCACGTGGTGATGTACTTGGTGCAATTTAAATTTAGCTCCATTTCCCATAACTACCACTTTTATTCACTCACCAAGGCAAGGAGCATCTCTTTCTTTGGTGTCTGTGCACAGTAGGTGCCGTGATCTCCACATGGCAACTCGAAAGCAAATAGTAGGTAATACAAAGAGTAGGTCTGAATGGGCCCTGAGCACTCAGGGAAGCTGGAAGTCACCAGCCCAAGGAGCCAACACCCTTATTTGCCCTCATCAGTGGCTCCATCAGCCCTTCTATAGCAAATAGGCTGCAAGGGAAAACTCCATGCAGGCAAAATCTGGTAGCAGCACAGGCACACCAAGGGGCTGTGCTGTCTGGAGTCAGCTCCCTGAGGCGAGGCAGAACTCAGTACAAATATGTAGAGGGTGTATTTGTGTCTAGGTGGTACCATGCTGCCATCGCCCCTGCACACCGACCATTTGCCTGGACGAGGGTCCAGCTACGCTCTCACAGCTCCGGCTGAGCACCCCAATTGCTGGGGCTATCAAACAGCCAAAGCCCACGTTTCCCTTGGAGGCAAAATCCACAGGGAAATGTGTGTAAGTGGCACTGACAGCCTTGCTGTCTGACCCCAGCCTTCACGGGATACAGTGGCCAGGGGAGGGGGCTGACTCCATAGCGAAATGGCTGCACGCAGGCTAAAAGGTCGGTACAGCTGTGAGCAATGACCATTTCTTCTTCTTCCAGACCAGCAAGGCTGTCTCCAAAGGAGATTTCCATCTGGCCAGTTCAGCTTCCCGCCGAGCTCTCTTCCTCGCCGCGCTCTCCATAACCATCGGCACAGGAGTGTACGTCGGGGTGGTGGTAGCGCTGATTGCTTACCTCTCCAAAGGGGGCCACGTGTAGCTGCCACCCGTGTGTCAGCACCGTCCCTGGCTGCCGGCCCTCCTGGGATCGAGCTCTCCCACGGAGCACAGGGTGCCAGTGCCCGGCTGCTTGCATGGCAGGACCCCGGTGCAGATGCCCTGAGCAGGCTCTTCCCCCTTTCAGACAAACAGTAGACCCCTGTTCTCCCCGAGGCTGCGGGGTGCCGCCACCCAGCAGCAGGGAATTGGGCACCAGCCTGGCTGCTGGGACCAAGAGGAGCGCATTTTCCTGGTGGAAGACCTGCGGGAGAGACACTGCATGCTGCTGCTGGGCTGGTGCCACCACCCCTGCTCTGGGGCCGCGGGTCACCCTCCCAGCCCCGCGGCCGGGAGGTCCACTGCTGGTGCCCAGGCTTGGCCCGTAAAGGGAGCACACAGGAAGGAGAGGGGGTACGGTGCTGGGGAATGACCGGTCTTTCTTCCGGGAAGCCAGGGTCCTGGTGGGATCTCCAGACTTCCGTATTGGGGACAACATGCTCTTTCCAGTGCCACGGGGCGGTACCTGGCCCCTCAGCTGCAGCAAAGTAGGAGGACACAGCATGGAGATGGCCGGAGGGTGTGCTCTCCGCATCCCTCTGCAGACAGACCCCTGTTTCGGGGGACATCCCAGTTGCTGGGCTGTCCCAGACAAGAAACAAGGAGGAAGGCAGGCTGGTGGTTGCACACCATCACGCCCGTCATTGGAGCAAGCTGGCAAAGATGGTGAGGTTTTCTCTGTGTCAGTAATGACTGTCGTAACTGCAAGTTGGAACCCCCAAAAGGTTGGCACCTCACACTGCTGGGCCTGGAAAAGGCCGGTAATGGCAATTTCTACCCAAGACATGCCCTGGGAGGGGTGGGGCCTGAAGGACTCCACTCTTGGCACTAGATAAGGGCCTCGCACACAGAGAGGGATGGAAAGAAAAGGCCAGCGTGACACTCTGAGTGCTGGGAGTGCTGTTTGCATGGGGATGAGATCCAGAGAGGGGGAAGACTTGGAGGGAGCCTGAAACAAAGGCCTGACCCCAACACACTTCCTCCCACACCTCAGAGAGGGGTGTCTCCATCCATCCAAAGGCTCTGCTGACGAGGAAATCCCACACATCCCTGCTTACACCTTATTTTTGCTAACCCGTATATTGTCAGTGACACATCAAGTGCTTCAGAGGTGGGTGTGATGGCAATGACTGCCCCAAAAGGCTGGTGTTAAAAGGCCCTGCCTCACCCCTCCTGCCCCAGCATCCACCTTGACCCTCCCTGGCCCTGGCCACGGCTCCCCTGCTCCTTCCCCCGTACACAGGGGCTGGAGGCAGACTCTAGGCACCCATCACCCCGGTCGCAGTGCAGCATGTTCCTCCAGCTGGGTGCCATTCAAATGTACATTTCATCCTAAAGAAGCATGTTAATGTCTGCGATTGCTGTTGTACTTGAGCCATAAAAAAAGAGAGAAGCACATCAGAGACCTGTTCAGAAGCCGGACTGAAAGTTCCCATTACATTTTATAACACGGAAGAGCTCATAAATAAAAAAAAGCAGGAAAAAAGACAGTTTATAAGGACATGGAGCTGGCTAGCGAAGAGGTGAGCTTGGCAGGAGCGCTGAGCTCACTTAAAGCTGAAGATGTTTATGCAGTTCCCGAAGGAAGTTGTAATCCAGCCGGTGTCTGGGCACCTCGGAGGGAGATATACTGCGATATAGATCATCACAGCGAGCAGCTAGCGCTGGGAACGGGATGGCGATGCAGGCTTTTTGCCATGTCTGGATGGACAAGAATTAGGAGGAGAGAGAGAGTCTGGAGCATCGTGTATGTCCAGGCTGCTCTGTGTGTAGTAGAAGCGTAAAATAAAATGTGCTGGAAGAGGGGTAGAAGAACACGAACAGCAGGAGGGAATGAGCAGGTCTTGCTTCCCATGGTGGACAGACAGACGGAATTTGCAGGGAAGGACTGGGGTGTGCAGAAGAGATGAGGTGGCTTAGAGAGGTGAGGTGAGGGGCACCCTCACCCAGCTGCCGAGGGGTGCTCAGCCTTCCTGGGCACCCGTCCCTCCAAATAACTATGCGCGGCAGGAGTGCTATTCCAGGAGAAGGGTCCATGGGCACCCCTGCGGCAGGGGTGACCACCCCCCCAGCTTGGTGCCATCCCAGCTAAAGCCCTCCCTGCCTCTCCCCCTCAAGCACCCCCAGAAGGGGGGTGGCCAGCTGTTGGGGGGCAGGGGTGGGGGGCCCCCCTGCTGGTTCTGGTCCAGACAAATCCATCGGGACTGCTGGTCCAGAATCAGCAATGAGAAACTGCGTTTGCTGTGAATTTGTAGTTTTGCCAGCTGGTTTCCTCCAAGGGCTGTCCCAGGAGGGGGGCCAGCAGCCCCCAGCCCACTCCCTGTGGGCACCCTGTCCCCCCACACCCCAACACGCCTCTGTGTCTTTTTTTAATTGGAGACACACGGGGAAGAACTGGGCTAAAGGGCCAACAGAATTAAAGTGTTTTCTGCTAATAGCCTGAATCTCTGATGGTCTCGTCAAAGTGTGTGGGGGGGTGGGGTGTAAGGGGCTGTGCCAGAGCATCCCTAAGGGGGGCATTATGCAAATGGGGAAATTAGTTGGAAACAGCCTGAAGGGAAACATGTGGAAATTGAAATTCGAGGACCAGCACGGAGACTGCTGCGGAATAACTTATTCCAGACCAGCGTCTGTTGCAGCCGCTGGAGCAGAGGGACGGAAGCACAAGGCAACAAGGCGCAGCAGTCGGGGAAGATGCGAGCTCCTGACATTTGATTGAACTTAAAAAAAAAAAGAAAAGGTATGTTAAACTAAACCCCACCAGTGGGTGTGGAAGGGGTGACTTTTCGGCCCCTCCCTCCTGTTCTCCCAGCAGAGGGGTCCTTCTCCCACCCAGGACCCCAGCCCCACGGCAGAGCTCCGTAACAGTCCTGATCCCACAGGAAACCTCAGAAATGTGGGGCGAAGGAGCAATATCCCCAGATTCTGGCTTGGCAACACGTCTGACCCAAACAAGAGAAGGGACCACAGGGGTCCTGGCAGGGCACAGCTGTGAGGGGTGCAAAGGGTGGGGAGTGCAGAGACAAGAGAAGTCCATGTAGAGGGGCTGTGGTCGTGCGGGATTCCTGGTGGCTGGTGAGGGAGGATTTGGGGTTCTCTGAGCTGGGAGAAGAGGGGTGGTGCTAAATAGTGAAGCCCTACAAGGGTGTGCACTGCAACCTGCTGTCTTCCCCTGCACCCCAGAGCTTTCTTAATAATCACAAGAGGTGCTGAAGGTTCCCAAAACCCCCTTCTCAATTAATGAGTAATTAATTATCCATAATTAGGCCATCTATTTGCAACTGCATTCCCTGCCAGCCAGCTGCAGGTGCCTGTCCCTGCGAATGCAGGCGCTGTCTGGCACCCCCAGCACCCTCCTTGAGCCAGCAACACCAAGAGACAGAGGTGGAAAGTCACCAGAAAGGCCATCACCTGGCTCCTCTCCCCACACCCATGCCCACACACCTCTCTTGTGCACCTTCTTGTCTCACGCATTGGGTGGCTTTTGGGCTGGAAGAAATGCTGTCACCAGGTGTCCCAGATGCTCTCCCAGTGGGATGACAAGACCCTGGGTGTGGAGCCAGCCTCACTCCCAGCTCCCCAAGGCCAGCTGAATGCCCCATCCATTCCCTTCCCTGGAGATGCTCCTTGCTCATCCAGGAGCTTAGAGCAGCACTGTCTGAGGTGGGATGGACTCTTGGTTTCTTTTCCCAGCAGTGAAAATTGTGTTGTCTTCCAGCTTGGGCTCCTTTCGTATTCTCTGCAATGTCAAGGTGAGCACTTCCCGGCAGGCATTTCTCTGCAGAAGCAACGAAGGATGGGGCAGACGGAGCCCATGACAACGGCAGGGTTGGCCTTTGAATCCTACCTCCTCCTGGGACACAGCCAGGGAGAAAGCTGACGAAGAATAAAGCACCGGTGCCTTGGCCGCAGATCTGAACAACCGAAGGATCTGAGCCACTGCCTGCTTCCCCCAGCTCTGTTCGCCCCTCGGCAAGGACTGCAGCATGCTGAAATGGGGCCGCTGGCTGCAGACCAGGGCTGGGAAGCAGTGACGAGGGATGCAGGGATGGGGCTGTGATGGATTTTGCTCTGTTTCCCGCAGGGGTGAGGCAAAAGGATGGAGGAGAAGGGAAAAGAAGGTGGTGTGGCTTGTGGGGGACAGAAGACTGCTGTGGGACCCTGTCACCAGCTGAAGGGATCCACTGGGGCATTGGTCTGCCCGCATTCTCCCAGCCAACCCACCTCTCCTTGGGATCACCCCTCAGGCGGGCAATGTGGAATCCACGGGGGCAGGACACGGAGTGTCCTTCCTGCAGTGCTTCCAACGCCTTCATCCACCCGGGAGGGCGCAGCCCCTTGCAGAGCAAAGCCACCACCTGCGCTCCCAGCAGTGCCCATCGGTGGGGTGGGACTGCAAACAGTGCTGGTGGGGCAGAAATGCCTCGATTCCCCCTCCCATCTGTCCTTTTGAGGCTGGCGAGAAATGAGACAGGGAAATAAAAGCAAAGTCCTTCACCTCATGTAATGGCACAGTCAGTGTTTTCCCTTCACAGCAATCCAGTAAGGAAAGAGATAATTATTTGAGACAGGGCAAATTTTCTATTTCTGTCAAAAAAAAAAGTATTAAATACTCATTTAGCAGTGCATCTCTTCACCCAGCTTATCCTTTCCCCTTTGCTCCCCCAAAACCGCCTGCAGCAGAGAGAGCGTGGGGAGGCACAGCCTGTGGCAATGCCATCTCTCCTGGGGCTGGCAGGAGAGGATTTTGCAGAGAGAGGCCAATTAAGAACCATCACTAAGGCATCAGCTGCTGTGAAATCAGGAGGCTCATTACCTCTCCTCTCCCGCAGACACCAGCTCTGCCTTCCACAGCCTCCGGTAGCCACACGCGCAGGGACACAGTGGTGAGGCCAAGCTGTCCCCGCAGTGCAGGAGGACAAGGGGTGCCGAGAGGGGACGGAGCTCCAGGTAGGGACACCTCGCAGGGGACAAGGCTGCCAACCCTTGGCCCTGGTGCCACCAAGGTCTGCCCAGCTTCCCTTCCCCATGGGGTCATCTCCGCTGCTTTGAAGAGGCTGAGCTGCTGGGCTCTCTCCCTGTATGTCTTCCCCACCGCTGCTCCTCTCTAAAGCTCCCTGGTTCATCTGACCTTTTCCAGATTACACACTTCCAAAAATGCTGTGGTGTCCTGCAACTGCTCTAGTGCTGGACATGGACAATGCAATCCCCCATTTCTGTTCAGGAGCGTTTCTGGCTCAGCTCGCTGCCTTCCTGGGGAGTCTTTCGGAGGCTTCCCAGGAGAAATTCTCTACCTCCGCACAGACTCTCTCTTTACTTTTGGAGACATGGTGCTTAACTGGATTTTAATCCATTCAGTGTTTGCTGGCTTAATTTTTAAATCAATCTTGTTGCTTACAAGACCACGTCAGGCAGGACCAAGCCCAGTGTCTTGCTGAAAGTGGCATGCATCACATCAGCTCTGGCGACCAAACTCCCAACCTCACCTGGAGAAGCTGTGAAGTTGGGCTGGTGGCTCTGAGGTTCACAGGTAAAGGGGTGCTTCACTTCCCCTGCACTTTCCTGCATGCCATTGTCGGCCACAGCGGGACAGCCCTGTACTCTAGGAAAGGGCTTCTGCAACACCTTTGTGTCTTCATGGACGGGTGGACAAGTGTTACAGTGCTCTACAGGCCACCAAATGGCCAAAATCTGTGGCTTTAACTATACCCCTGCCCAGAGCACAGCGCCCAAAGTCATCTGTATCATTGCAGGCAAGTGAAGACAGGTTATCAGGGGCTAAACCCCTCACAAACCATAGCAGGGTGGAAACAAGAAGGTCACCCTACCTTTGGGGATTCTCAGCCCTGCGAGAGCTGAGGGACAACCCCTTGGGCAGGGGACCCAGAGCCAGCCCAAGCTCCCTGCCTGCCCCTGACCAGGCTCATGTGGCTGCAGAAGCGCTCGGAAGACACAACTTCATTCTCAAACATCTGGAGTTAGGTGGGATGTGTCCATCCCACCGCAGCTCCCCTACTCCCTACCTCCCCAGAGCTGCGGTTACTGAAGTGATGATAGAGGAGGAATTGAGAAAGGGACAAAGGAAGAAACCAGGGAAGGAGGAACGAAATGCAAATAAATGTGATATCTGCCAAAGTGCCATCCTGAAAGTAATACATCAGTGTCAGGTGCAGGCAGTAAAATCTTGACAGTATTGGGCTAGGAAGATGGAAGTTTTCCTTCTTGAAGTGCTTTTGTATCTGAGTATTTTCTCCAAAACTCCAGCGTTTCCCAGATTTTGACTGTGCTAAATTACCATTACACATCGGTTCACTTGTTTTCCAGAAGAATAAAAGCAGGGAATGCTGCATCTGGACCTTGGCCGAACAGCTGGGATGGAGCCACACTGACAGTTGTCAGGTGGGGGGCTGGTTCAAGAAAGCCAAGATAGGTATTAACGGATTATTAATATTTTAGAAGAAGATCGGTTGGGCTGGAGGGCAAAATCCTTGAGGATCCATATGAGGATGAATCATCCATGTTTTCACTAGCAATTCAACATAGGAAGGAGGGGTGCCTTGGTGCCATTTGCTAATGAGACAAAATCAGGAGGGCTTGGAAAATCAGAAGAGGAGTAACGAAACCTTGAAGGCAGGAAGGATAGAGGCAGGATGAAATGCAAGGAGACGCGATGAGTTTGCTGCTGCAGTCAGGGAGCTCCTCAGTTGGCAGGGACCGCGGACAGGCCTAAGCCATCACTGCAGAGGTAAAAAGGTGGATCTGAAGTCAAGATCTACAGGGCAAATTGGTTCAGCAAAAATATTCATGAAGGACAATGGCAGAGCTGGATGCTGGGAGACGTTTTCAACCACAGTGCGAGATGGGTTTTAATGGGAAGGAGGCAAAGAGGGCGATAGGGGAACAGGGACCTGGCTGTGGCTGCTGTAACCTGCTGGGACAGAGGCAGATGGTTCCCCACAAACACCCCGGGGGCACAGAGGGAAAAGGACTCTCTCTCAGCTGCTGGGTTGGCTGGGCAGCGCTAGTTGCTTGTAGCCTAGACCTGTGGAGGGAATTACACAGAGCACTGATTCAAAAGATCCCTTTTTTCCTTTTTCTCCTCACCTTCTTTCACTCCCTCCCTACACAGATATTCTTGATAATGAATTGCTTTTGTGCTTGTCAGCTCAGGAGCAGTTTTGAATAGTGGCACTGACTTTTTTGTCCTCCCGCTGCTGCTACACCTCCGCTCTGATGATCCCAGCAAAGCACGGGAGCTGTCATACAAACCCCATCCCTTTCACTACCTTGAGATGCTTTTAAGACCGACACTATTGCTCTTTGCACCAACAAACTAGCTGCTCTGCACAACAGGGAGGCAAAGCGGTGCTTGAGCCAACACATAAAGTGCTCCAAGGCTTTGCTTGGGCATAACCGACTGTTCCCACAGCACATCATCCAGGCAGGCTCCACTGCGCTGCGTCACCCACCTCCTGCAACTACAGCCCCCCTCCACGGACACAAATGGAGGAGAATGAGTGATGGAGCAGAGCCCTAAATTGTAGGTGGGTGGGGGGCTGCTCCCCATGGGCTTTGCAGCACCTCAGCCTCTGCATTTCTCTTACCTTTTAATATCCTTCTTTGCTGGGGTCAGTGCTAAAACTCATCTCCTGCCACCAGCTCAATGTGAGAGCAGCATGACAGCTACAAATAGAGTGCTACAGTTCCCCCCTACCATTTAAACTCTGCTCAGGCACAAACTACATCAGTAACTAACAAGCAACCACCATTTGGGTGGTGCCAACAGCAGAGACCCACCATGACCCTGCTGCCATCAAGGCACAGGGAGGGGGGAAACATAAAACCCCTCAGAAGGATGAGAGGAAGCAGGAGAAGCCATCCCTCTGCCCTGCAGAGCACTGGGTACCTCCCACCACAGAGGCTCCCCCAGGCTCTCCTGATGCCCCCCTGCCCCAGCAACAGCTTGCCACGCTGTGCCATGCCAACGAACACCCCGGCCACTGCCCTGCTGCCGGGCATCGTCTGCCCCAGCTTCAGGACCATACAAATAGGGTCTGCGTTAGCACCCACAGTCAGAAAACCCACCCTCCCTGCTCCTTCCCTCAGCTCAGCTGAGAAAAGGGCATGCTTCAGGGGTGTCACATCCACTTCCACAGCCACCGCTGCTGCAAGCATCTATCTCCAGCCTCCAGCAGTTCAGCAACACGGGTAATCATTCTGCAGTAATTACCAGCTTACTCCCTTGGAGGAGTTTGCTGGTGAGAAGTCGCTGGCAGCTAATTACTCCAATTACTTCCTGACACACAGAGGCCGAGTGCCCAGGGCTCTCTGGAGCAGTGCACAGCACTGCTCGGCAGCTCCCGGCACGCCTCCCTCCCTGGTGCACCCCCGATTCCCTCCTCTGGGACTGCACAGGATATGCTGGGGGTGATGGCTGCTGGCAAGAACCCACTGGCACCAAGGACACGGAGGTAAGTGGTATCTGAAGAGATGTCCCACCAACCTGAGACCCCCTTTCTTGAGCAGGGATGCCCAGGAAAGCTCAGCAGGGCTTTCCAGTACAGCTTCCCCTCTGCCTATGAGGTTGGTGGTCAAAGAAGCCAGCCTGCATCTGGAGCAGGACCAGACTGCAGTAGGGACCAAGAGGTCCCAGGCATATTGAAGAACAAAAAATAAGTTATTTGCAAGCAAGACTCAGGGGATCATTATTGCATCTCAGCTCCTAACAAGGTCACTGAAGTTCCTTTTTCCCCTGCAAAAACTGAGAGTAAGAAAGACTCTGCCCTGGTGTTAGACCCAGGTACAGGGCTCAAGAGGTTCTCCCCTCACATTTGTAGGGTGCCAAGTCCTAGCAGCTTTGTGGGAGATAAATAAGATCAGGGACTGCAGTTATCACCACCCTCCCCAGCAGTAAGAGCCAGCCCCAGACACCCCCCGGCTCAGTCCTGCACAACCATGCTGGCAGGCACCACAGGGAGCTCACTCACTAAGGAGGGACAATTTTGGAGACCCCCAGCAGAGCCTGGGCAGGCAGGGACCCCCACAGCCCTGCACCCTGAGACACTGGCAGGGCAGAGGTGCAAAGAGCTGGTTTCAGGCTCCCAGTACAGGATGACTGCTTCAGGGCAGGAGCATCACAGGCATGGCCACCACGCAGAGCTCTGCCCACTGCATCACCCTAGCCTCACATCCGATCTGGGAGGCAAGTCCTGGCCTCTCGCCAGGGAGGGCAGAGCCTCTGCTGTGCCTGCAGAGCACCACAGAGCAGATGGTCCCCACCAGGTCCCAGGAGGCAGAGGAGGACCTTCACAGGAGCACAGGCTGAGGTACACACAGGCTCTGCCCACCCACAAGCCAGTTTCAGAAGCAGACATGGAGAGGAAAGCCTAGCCCAGAAATCACACAGTCAGGAGTAAGAAACCATGCAGGACTATGAGTGGAAGAGTTTTTATTGCTTTGGTTTCTTACAAGTGAGGTATATGCACTAGGCTTGCTGCAAGGAGACACCCACGTCATGCTCAGCTTGCGGCACAGCACAGGGGACTTGGGGACACCAGGCACACATGGTTCGGACTCCACATTCTCCCAGGGAAGAGAGACCCTGGGAAAGTAAGGCAGCTGTGAGAGAATAAAGGGTTACATGAAAGGTTATTCCTATAAGACCAGAAAGGTCAGGGACAGATTCTCTGGAGTCTGAAAACAACACCAGCTCCTATCTTAGGAGCTGACAGACTACAGTGAGGACAAGTCTCTACCCACCTCTGCTCGCTCTGGGGAAGATCAAGGCAGCCAAAGGCAGGTACTGAAAGCCAGAAAGCCAAGCTGGCAGCAGTGCTTGACCCAAAGTGAAGCTTTTATTCTCCTTAGCTGGGAAGAACCCAGATCAAAGATGCTCGACACAAAGCTGAGCACTCACCAAGCCCCTCCTCGCCCACAGCTGCGCCAGCGCTGCTCTGCTGAGGGGATGCTGGGCACCTCCACACTCACCCTGCACATCCACATTACTCGTTCAAGCAAGTGCCCCAGACACAAAGACCTTCACATCCCCTGTCTCAAGGCCTGGCAGCGTCCCATGACACTGGCATGGTGGTCCCTCCATTACTCACCCCCTGAGCAGAGAGGACAACCCCTGGTTCCTCCCTTTTGGGGCAGCTCAGTGCCTCTTCCCTCCCCTCTCTGGGAACAGGCACCATGCAGACCATCCCATACCTGACTGACCCACACAGAAAAGAAAACCAGAGACTAGGAACAGAACAAAACCAGTACAAAAGTTAGAGCAGGGCCCAGGCTCAGGAGCCCCACCAGAGAGCCAAAGGGCACAACAGCCATGGAGCTGAGGCCGAACTAGCTGGCAGCCAGCGCTCAGGCATCCACAAGCGTCAGCCCATCGTGCAGAGCACGCTTCCACATGTAGTAAGTGGAACGTGCCGTGAGCGGAAAGCGGGCGCTGAACTCCTTGTAGGTGGGGAAGGTCTTCGACTCGAAGCGCTGCTGCAGGAACAGCTTAGCCTGCGCCTTGAACTGGGCAGTGGCAATCACATCCATCACAAACATCCGGCTGTTGGCTCTCTCCGACATGGCATAGCCAGAAATGGTGGCATTGTATGGCATCGCCGGCACCGGCTTGTTCAGCTGCTTGGTGGCTATCTCCATGTGGCACTGGGGCTTGAGGCCTGGCTCCACTTGCGGAGTTGCCATGGAAGCCCCCTGGTTCAATGGCTGGCTGGAGCTGGTCCAGGGCAGGTGATGCTGTCTGAGGGCCTGGCCACTGCCCTTCCAAAACCAGTAAGCTGTGGGGGAGAGAGATGGATAGCGCAGGCGGTACTTGCAGAACGGCAACCGCCACTGCTGGACTTGCCTCTTGGCCACATCCCGCAGCTGCTTTCTCCAGCAGAGAGAAGGCTTGAGCTGCAGGAGACCCTTGGGTGCGGGCCGATCTCCATTCAGCCTCTTCCTAACAGGCACGCTGCTTGGCTTCAGCTGCAGAAATGGCTTTCCTATCTCGAGAGGTTTCTGGGTATCCAAGGGAGACTGGGGAGGCTTGAAATTGGGGTTCTCCTTGATTGCTTTCCTTCGCCAGTTGTAGTAAGTGGATCTGGAGATGCCAGGGAAGCTGCGCTTGAAGCACCTATAAGGCACCAGAGTGTTCATGGAAATGCATTTCTCCAGGTAGGATTTGGCTCCTTGCATAAAGATTCCTGCTTGGATGGGGTCTAGGGAAGGACTTGGGGATCTTAAGCCCCCCCCTGAATTTGCTGGCTCATCCACACCAGCCTTTTGTAAGACATCCCTGTGAAGCTCCTGCAACCCGTGGGCCTCGGCCAGAGCAGAGGCATCACCATTGACCATGCTCTGCATCTCATGCTTCCAGGCGTAGTATGTGGATCGGGAGATTTCTGGAAACATCTGTCGGAAGTGCTGGAGGGGGACCACATTGCCCTCCTGAAAGCAGGACTGGAGGAAGTGTTTAGCTGCAAACCTGGCAGCTGCTTTCTGACGGTGTTCACGAGACTGGCGCTTCCAGCGGTAGAAGGTGCTCTTGGTAATGCTGTACCGGTCACGCAGGTTGGAGTAAGTCAGCTGGGGGTCACTGTTCAGCAGCTCAAGGGTTTTCATGGGCTGGACAGGAGGCTCCGGCGAAGGCATTGTTGGTTCGACCTCCTCCAGGCCAACCACAGCCACAAAGTACTGTGCTTTGAAGACCTGCCAGGAGAGCTGCTGCCCTGACCACATGATATGGAGCGTGGAGGTTCGTGGGCCACACTTCCTGGGCCGGATGAGCCGGTTGAAATAGGGACGGATCTTCAAGTTGCTCATAGGGTAGATGGAGTAGATGTTACACTGCAGTACCGAGGCAAGAGCATAGACATGCCACATGTTGGCAAAGGTGCCAGGAAAACAGGTAGCTTTGATATCAGCATCAAAGATGGCCTCCAGGATAGCCATGGGGAGGCTGGTCATCTCCGGGGTCTCCTCAGTGCAAAGGGAGTAGCGGGCAGCCTGCAGCATCACCTTGGAGTCAATCATGCCGTTCAGGTAGTATTGCTTGTGCAGCAGCATCTCCACCACCGTACGCACCTGCAGCTCCAGGCTGAGGCTGGGGTTGCCCCAGAGCAGCACGCTGGCGGCTTCAAAGAGGCGGTTCCCCTCCCCTTTGCAAACCAGAGGCAGCATGTTACTCGGGGCATCCTCGGGATAGAGGCTCCTGGCTACCCGGTCAACCTCCAGCTCCTCTTGGAATTGCCTCCCACAATAGCCAGGCAGGGAGAAGGATGACAGGGTCCTCTCCGCCTCCAGCGCGGCACTGGTGAGGCCCTCCAGACCAAAGCATTCAGTGGCTTCCTGCAGCTCCTGCAGCACAGACTGCACCAGCTGGTGCCGCGGGATCATCCTGAGGGATGGCAAAAAGAAAGAAATCACTGAAGATGAAGACAATGCATGCTCCAGGCTCCCAGGGGCCTGGCCTCCAGCTCTTCCCCAAAGGGCAGGATGAGGGGAACAGGGTAGAGGAAAGGCCACTGCTCTCACATACACTCCCAGTGACAAAGGAGGAAGCCTGGCTCCCCACAGGCAGACCTGGGACAGGGGCACCGGCTCAGTTTGCTCTTCAGTGACCTCCTGTGGGCAGCACGCGTGGCACACTGCCTCCAGAGACACTTGTCTAGGTTAAACTAAGGAGCGACTCCATCCATCAGGGCAGGAGGCAAAGTCACTTCCTAACCCCACATCCTAGCTGCGTGCCTGGCCTCACCCTTGCACCATCTCTCCCACCAGCAGCTCCATCCCTTTTGTTTTACCACCCCGCTACAAGATCCCAGGAAAAAGAGAGCCTGGAAGGGGAGACGTTGGTCATCTCTGCAGGAAGGGATCTGTGACAGAGCAGCATGCATGGGGGCGCGGAGGGACCTGGCTGCAAGCTCTCAAAGCCCAACAGAAGAAGGGGCAAGGAGTTTGCCCCCTCCCTCAGAGCAGGCACTGCAGACTCACCCATTGCATGCACCGAAAATTGCTGTCAGGGAACCTGGGATGGGAGGAAGAGCCAGAGCCAGCCCAAGCCACAGTTTCTGCTGGCTGACACTGGCTGAGCTGACACTAGATGTCACTTGCTGCTCAGCAGAGACAGCCACCAGCCAGGGAGGAGGGGAACAGGAGGGCTTCCCCCAAGTCGAGCTGCCAGGCAGGAGGCAACCCAAAATTGCAGATGGGGCATGAGCACTGGGTGGGCACTTCAGAGGCTGTATGGAGCCCCCTTCCCTGCTTCAGTCCACCCCAGTCTCCCAGTCCTGTCCTTCCTCCCTCCTTATGCCAGTTCCCACTTGGGCAATCCAAAGGGTCAAACATGCACACTCCCACACCCCTCCCTTTGTCAGCTTTGGTCCATGGCTCTGCACCCACCGCTCCAGGAGCTTTCCCAACAACTGCAGTCCATAATTTCATCGGCCCATCCCTCTTCAGCACCTTTTTCCCCCCCATCACCCATTCTAGTCTCTCCCTCTTGAACCAGTTCTCTCCCAGGGACTACAACACTTCACTCAATCAGAAAACCCAAACTGGTCCATTTTCTCCTAAGGCTCATCCACAGGCCACCCCCAACATGTAGTGCACCACTTCCTGGTCTGCTTGACTCACATCCCAGCCGGGGGTCCACCTTCTCACAACACTTCACAGGTATCACTCTGCACTCACAGCTCTGCGGGGAGATGGGAAAACAGCAGAGCCAGGCTGGAAAAGCAGCAGCTCTGCAGTAAAGCAGATGACATCCCTCCTGACCTCTCCAGATTCTCAGCCCTGCTGCAGATAAGGTTATTACTGCCGTAGCATCTACGGCCCCTGGCCATGACCAAACAGAATGAGGTGCCACCGAGTCACACTGCCGCATGCTGGCTACTGCACCACAGGGAGCCTCTGTGCTGCTGCTGCCCTTTCATCAGGCCACAGCTAGTCACCAAATAATCTCCCTTCCCTGCTCCAAGCGCCTCCACTGCAACTCCTGCATGTCAGAGGCCACCTCTCTTACAGCTGTTCCCACAGCTGTGGGGTATCAGGGACACAGAATGCACACAGCTGTGAAGCAGGGGAGATAACGTTGTCCTAAAATCCTGGCAAGTACGGGGTGGTTGTGCTCCTGGAACTTCATTCCAATTTATAGACATAAATAGACATTTTTACTAAGCCTGTGGTGAACAACATGTGCTCAAGGAGCTGAAGCAAAAGCATCCCCTGTCATGGTTTAGCCCCAGGAAGCAACCAGGTACCACACAGCTGCTCACTCAGCTCCCCCTCCTTTCCCCCAGTAGGATTAGGGAGAGAACTGGAGGAAAAAGATAAAGAGAATTTGTGAGTTGAGATAAGAAGAGTTTAATAACTGAAAGTAAGTGAAATAAAATTATACTAATACTACTAATACGTAATGAAATTAATGTTAAAAATATGTAATAAAGGAAAAAAAGGAAGGAAAACCAAAATGATACAACTGCTCACCACTGGCCGACCAATGCTCAACCAATTCCCAAGGAGAAATTTCCCCTCCCAGCCAGCTTCCCCAGCTTATATACTGAGCATGACATTTGATGGCATGAAGTGTCCCTTTGGTCAGCTTGGGGCTTTGTCTGCTCTCTTCTTGTAGAAGGAGCAGCTGGGAATGCAGGTGTGGTATCAGAAGCTGCAGGAGTCCTTGATTTGGTATAAACACTCCTCAGCAACAACTAAAAACACCAGTTTAATCAATATCCTGCTCAGCACAAATCCAAAACTCAGCCTCATACTGGCTACCATGAAGAAAATTAACTGTCCCAACTAAAACCAGCACATCCCACTCAGAAGAGCCACAAGGCTGGCAGGACCCAATTCCTCCCCTTTCAGCCCTCCACAGCCCTACTGAGTTCTCACCTGCCAGCAGATCCAGGAAAGGCAGGACAAGCTTTTCCACCGGAGGGGTGAGGAGCTGACAGAGGATAGGGAGCATCAGCAGCAACCCCACCTCCTTATAGCTTGGGGGGAGAGGGATGGGTGAGAGGGAGGCACAGGACTTAATACTTTTCTTCAGCAACAACCCTACAGCCTCAGTGTCACTGCCAGCTCCTGCTGCCCAGAGCACCAGGACCTCCAAAGCAATCCTAGGGAAAAGCCCTCAGCTGAAGCAGCTCAGATGAGCTCCCCGGGGAAGGGTGGAGAGGGGCTCAGGTAAGCCAGAAGCACAAGCTGGGGGCTTGGGTTCATCACCAGATCAAACCCAGCAGCTCTCAACACAGAGGACCTGCTGCACAGGGAACGTTTTTCCATGCACACCTCCAGCAAAGCCAGCTGGATACAACAGGCTCCCTAAAAAGCCTCAGCACCAAGGGAGCTTTGCACCACTGATAAAGGAGGCTTTACCTAGCCTGGCCGCTTTTGCATTGTAACAGATAAGCAAGCACTTGCAGATCACGTTCCCTCACCTAAACTGATGGGTCGGTGGCATCCAGTAGTGCAAGTTCCCCAAGTCAGCCCCAAAAACGCTCCC
>NW_010245657.1:0-41406 GCF_000690775.1 Eurypyga helias | reverse complement strand
TATTTATATATTTATATTTTTATATATAAAATCACAGAAAGGTTCCAAATTTGCTGGAGATTTTTAAAGAAACACACTGTACCATTATTCTATCAATTCCGTATCGTTTCCCGCTGTTGCCGTGGGACGCTGGTGTCCAGCTGCAGTATGCTCTGCCCCAACAGACCCTATCTCTGCCAGGTTGTATCCCTGAAAACAAGCGGCTACTCTGTGCTTCTTTAGCCCAGTGCTGAAAATCCTGGATTCTGTTGCTGATAACAATTCATCTCAGATTGTGAGTAAAAAAAGTAACAAATATCTTGCCACAAATTCAAACATTATGATGTGGCACTACTGTCCCTGTATTATTTGTGAAGCCTAACTGATCTAGAACCTCTAGCAGCCATAACCAGACGTTTCTACTGAATTTTAAAAGTCATTCCCTGCAAACCTTTTCTCTGCCTTTCCATATAAGAACCAAGACTTTTATTTCCCTGAGCCAGTATCAATTAGTTGAGGAGATAGAAAAGATGGTAAAAAGAGTATGTTAGGTCTTAGGTAGTAAGATTAATAGGGAGTTAACTTGTTTTTAGTAGTGAAAATGGTGGCAAGTGGGGGAATTCCTAATATTTTGAAGTGGGACCTTGTTAATGAACAACCCATGAGACTCCAGACAAGCCTTCACTGCCCTAGACAGCCTAACGGAATGAGCACAAACGATAAAAGGTACAGCTCTAAGGAAATGGGGTGAGGACAGGTGTTGAGAGAAACAAGCAGTAAAGACAGCAAGTTCCCCAGAAGTCTATTGCTAGGCTTGAGTTAATGTTGCAGCAAGAACAAACAGGGGAGAGAGAGATGGAGAGGAAAGGAAAACGGTTATCATCCTGTGTGCTGTATTACATAGTTAAAATTACTTCTCTCTCCCCTGAACATCTGCTGCACTGAATAAATATTACATATGTATTTATACACACACATATTTAATATTCTCAGTAGACAAGCAAGTACAGCACATCTTGATCAAGATTATTTGGAAAATACAAAAGCGACAGAGATTTTCGTGAATTACAGTGCCAAAAACAATGGCCAGAAATATTTTCTACAGTTGTTTAGATCAGTTGTTTAAAACAGGTTGGAAGGTTCTGACTACCAATGCTTTGACAATAAAGTGGCATCACCTTTTAATAAAATGGGAAGAGTAAGACCTAATTTACAAAAGATAAGACAAAAGAATCTCCTGTATTCTTGAGAGTCCTCACACATCATTAAGTCTTTTTTGTATTATGCTAAGAAATGTGGGTTTTGGATGATTTCACTAATTAAACCTGAAGTCAGAGTAGAGTGATTTTTGGAACACTACACCACTTAAAGATTCATCTATTTTTATTAACATACACATCTAGAGAAGAGAGTTGACCATCACATCAACTCTGCTCTGGCAGTTTTATTATTGCCATTCTAACACACAATGACTTTAGCTGCTCTTGATGACCCAAATGTCTTCCTCATACAACTTCCTTACCTACTTCTTCCTCACCTACTATGCAGATTTCTCAACATAGACCTTTCAAGATTTGTTTAGGTGGCTGCTCAGTCTTCATCATTAGAAGACTTACCAACATTTCAAGAGAGCAGAACCTACCCTATATGTGTCTGTTTACATTTTTATAACTACACATCACCTCAAGCAAATAAACTGTATGATTATTATTTTCTAACCTGTAAAGCTACAAGGGATTTATTGAAATTATAGAATTAATACTCTTATTGCAAAGCCATTAAACAGCAAAGGTAAAATTCCAACATCATTAGCTCAAATATAGAATGAAACCTGAAACTAAATTAAATCTTACCTAAAGGCCAAAGTCAAGGAAAAAAAAAAAAGAAAACACCAAAGGCAAAACTAGATTCTCTATCATATTTCCTATTCTATTTATTTGCATACCTGCAGAATAGAAAGACAGAAGAAAAGATATAGGAACAGTCATAACTGAATCTCCCGGAAGGCAAGTTTATAGGATGGGGTTACAGCATTGGTGAATAAGGGAAAAGCAAGTGATGTCATATACCTGGACTTGTGCAAAGCATCTGACACTATCCCACACGACATCTTTGTCTCTAAACTGGGGAGGCATGGATTTGATGGGTGGAAAAGTCATTAACTGGATGGTCACACTCGAAGAGTGGTGGTGGACAGCTGAATGTCCAAGTGGAGACAAGTGATGAGGCGCATGCCTGAAGAGCAGGTGTTGGGACCTGTACTGTTTAACATCTTTGTCAGTGACATGGATGACGGCATCGAGTGCACCCTCAGCAAGTTTGCCAACGACACCAAGCTGTGTGGCGCGGTCGACACGCTGGAGGGAAGGGATGACATCCAGAGGGACCTGGACAGGCTGGAGAGATGGGACCGTGCCAGCCTCATGGAGTTCAACAAGGCCAAGTGCAAGGTCCTGCACCTGGGTTGGGGCAATCCCAAGCACAAGTACAGGCTGGGTGGAGAGTGGATAGAGAACAGCTCCGAGGAGAAGGACTTGGGGGGCTGGGGGATGAAAAACTAAAGAGGAGCCGGCCGTGTGCACTGACAGCCCAGAAAGCCAACCATATCCTGGGCTGTATCCAGAGAATTGTGACCAGCAGGTCGAGGGAGGGGATTCTGCCCCTGTAGTCTGCTCACATGAGACCCTACCTGGAGTTCCACATCCAACTTTGGGACACCAGTGTCAGAAGAACATGGACCTGTTGGAGCAAGTCCAGAGGAGGCCATGAAGATGATCAGAGGACTGGAGCACCTCTGCTATGATGAAAGGCTGAGAGAGTTGGGCTTGTTCAGCCTGGAGAAGAGGAGGCTCTGGGGAGACCTTATAGCACCTTCCAATACCTGAAAGCACTACAAGAAAGCTGGGGGGGAAATTTTGACAAGAGCATGTAGTGACAGGATAAGGAGAAATGGCTTTAACTGAAAGAGGGGACATTTAGATCAGGTGTAAGGAAGAAATTATTCCCTGTGAGGGTGGTGAGGCACTGGAACAGGTTGCCCAGAGAAGCTGTAGATACCCCATCCCTGGAAGTGTTCAAGGCCAGGCTGGATGAGGCTTGGAGCAACCTGGTCTAGTGGAAGGTGTCCCTGCCCATGGCAGGGTGGTGGGAACTAGATGGTCTTTAAGGGCCCTTCCAACCCTAACCAGTCTGTGATTCTGTGACCCTATTAGTAAGTGGCTGGCATGTGTATGAAGGGAAATGTCTTTCCATTGAAGACTTAAAAAGATAGAGGCTTCTAAACCTACTCCAAATCTAGAATCTGAGATCCGTGAGAATACATCAAGATTTAGTTCTCTTGATGAATGATGTATCATACACGAATCAAGGTCAATACAATTTCACAAAATGACATATTCTTTACCATATCCAAGGAGATATGAAGTCCATTTGCACGGGCACAACCCAGTAACAACGTAACTATTACCCATCCACCTGTGAGCGCAGACAGAAATGTAGATGGCTAAATTTCTGCAGCATCAACTGAAAGCAGAATATAGGAATTCTGTGAAAACATTCATTGAAAAAAGAGGAAAACTTTTCACAGCTTTTCAGTTGAGAACTTGACAACAGAAGGTGGGATACCAGCTACAATAAAGAATGAATCCAATTGTTTGTCTTGCACAATGGGACAGGATGTTGCTTTGTTGAAATATGCTGCTCCAATTTATCTGGTCATTAAATGATTCGCCATTCTAGGCATCTTTATATTGCTCCAATTTATCTGGTCATTAAATAAATGATTCACCATTCTAGGCATCTTTATACACAGTTCTTCTGGAACCACAACAAAGCACCTTATCTACTGGGTAGCACTACCAGAATACTGGAAATGAAGTTTTCCCAGGAAAGATGTTTTCACTTGTGCCAATTCTAGTATAAAAATTTTCAAATAATAAGCAGCTCAATAAATTTAATGCAGCTGGAATTGACTCAAATAAGCAAAAATGACATGTCTTCAATCCAGAATGATGGTCAGGCCAAGAAAAGAAGAGAACAACTACCAATGCAGTGTAAGTCTGAGTGTAAATTACCACTGAACTATCTGGGAAGTCTGCATGATATCACCAGTGACAGTTGTTGAGCTGGCAAGAAAATAGTTAGAAAATAATTGCTTAAAGACAGAAGAACATAGACCAAAGATTTCAATGGACTAAATGAGATAAGAATGCAGACACAAGGGGCCCAGTACAGATTCACCTCCTAATCCTAAAAAGAACAATAGTACTAAAAGTAAAATCGCAATGGTCTGACTACCTGGCAAACAGTGTCCACTGTGATGCAAGAGGGAAAAAATGATAACCATCCTGGCTAAGTTTGCACTGAGAATAAGGACACAAATGCCAGTGAAGTCATTGCGCCAATCTCTGTGGCTCATCAGAAGTGTTCACACTGCAGGACAGCAGAAAGCAGAGAACAGAGGCGAGATTATGGATTCCAGTAAGAGAATCCCATTCAGGGATTGGCAGAAGTAGAAATACTATTCCAAAAAACCTGATTTTGGAAAAGAAACTGATTAGATCATGAATATTTAAAGGTGCAAGGCACATAATTTTATATTTCGCTCACATCCTAATAACCTTATATTGCACCTAGCAGCACTTTCTTTGGACGATGGAAGCAAATACAGTAATTCCAAACTGTCTTACTAAATTCATCATAGTTTTTTGCTGAAAAGAAAACTAATAAAAGCTAACTTTTGGGTTATGCTAGCCAAGATGAGGTAAGTGTATTAAGTGTATTTTAAAACCTGCTTTTTAACAGCTTAGAGAAAAAGAGGCTGTCTTAGAAGCAGGCAAGGAGGAGGCATCTAATAGCTGGCATCTCTCACAATCTGATATAGGCTGGGGACAAAATCCTCCTGCTGCCTGTTAGAGTCTTTAAAAATTAGTGTCTTTAAAAAAGAGTGTTGCAGAATGTGGACTCTTCCTAAATCTGACAAAAATTAACTATGTGTACTAAAATCTGTGAGCTGTATCATACAGATACAGTCCTATTCTTCAGCAGAACCCTTCCACTGGTCAAGGTCTCACTTTTCTTACTGGAGATCTTTCAGTTAAGTGAAATATAAATTTGTAACTGCTGTTGATACTGATTTCTTAGACACCTAACTAAATTATCCACTAGAGAGCACAGCAACATTTTCAAACATATGCTGCTTATGTCCGCAAGTGCTAAACAAGGTCTTTGTGGCTCTCAATGCCACTCTTCTATACAAGAAATACGCTAAACAACCTGTCATGCAAAACAGGATCAGAAATGTACGTAAGGAAAAAAAGTCAACAGATCAGGAGATTTTAATGAACAAATTTCAACAGTTAGCAGCCTCGTATGCAGTTCTCAGGCATTCTTCCTGAAAAAAACAAACATCTTTTGCATTCCATACCTTTGTGGGTGTATATAGGTAATGAAATATGACAGAAAGAGAACATACATTTTTCATTAGATGCAGTACTTATCAGCATGCTGGGCAAGAGCTGTTTTTCTTCCTGTTCTGCAATATATTCTGGTGATGTCATGACATTCTTACTTCCCATTAAAGAAAATCTTTTATCATTTATTATTTCACATTCCAATGGGCATCCTGTAAAATTCATCTTTCATTTAGAAATATAATCATTCTTTTGGTTTGCTTTATTTCTCAATTGCTCAGAACAACAAAAGGAACAGGTTGCCCAGAGAAGCTGTGGATGCCCCATCCCTGGAAGTGTCCAAGGCCAGGCTGGATGAGGCTTTGAGCAACCTGGTCTAGTGCAAGGTGTCCCTGCCCATGGCAGGGGGGGTGGAACTAGTTGATCTTTAAGGTCCCTTCCAACCCTAACCATTCCGTGATTCCATGATATAAAGTACTCTGGAATCTCTCCTTTAAAATACTTGTTTAAAACTATTACATTTCCACAGGCCTTCATCAACACACTGATAAAGGTGTCCACAGCATCCAAAAATCTGAATAGCACATCTCAGTGCCACAGGTACAAAACTTGAGTCCACCTCAGACCTCTGCTAGGTAAGTTGTTTGTTGTTGTTGTTGTTGTTTTTCTCATAAACAATTCAAGTTAATTACTGCTGTAAAAAGGCTAATAACGTACGGCATCTTGTATTATCAGGAAAACATAGAACTTGGCATATCTAGTCAAAACTGTGCTATGCCTAATCCAGAGGTGGCTAGCTTCAGATGCTGAACGGAAGAGTTGGTAAAATTCTTTAAGTCTGAAATAAGCCACATGTAAGAGAAGTCTTGTCCTAAACATTACCAGTTATTGGTTTGTAAACTGGAGAAAAGGGGCCTTATAGACATTTCTCATTTCTCTTAGCATCACAATGAAAACAAATGAAATACAAAAGCTGACGCCTACTACAGAATAAGAAGAGCAAGTGTTAGGAAACCATTTACTATCCATGGGAATGGTAAGCACCATAGTCAGCTGTGAGGATGGCAAATCACTTGACAACCATAACTGCAAACAAAGAGGAACAAATAGCAAGGTGGAGAAAATTCAAGTACAGCAAAAACGGATGAATACACAGCACGACAAAGTTGCTTCATGAGTATAATAGCTAATGTAGATTTCCACATCTCAAATTAACAGGGCATTAAAATATATAACACAGATTACTTAAGTGCCAAATGGAATAAGCACTCAGTACCATTTCTTTGAGTTTCATTTTTCAACAGTAGGTATTGTAATATAATTTCTCTGATTTTAAGCAGGTTTAATGCCAGTATTCACATCATATCAGAGTCATGCTCAAGTACTGTATGGAATCAAACCCTTAAATTAAAAAGTTTTTTATGCAGATGGCATTATGTTTCAGATTTATGCTATTCTGGTAAAAGTGATCACTGCTAATTTATTCATAAACTCACATAAAATGAAAACTAGATTTTAGTATATGTAATCTGATCAGTTTGAAATCGCCATCACTTTGCAGTTTTCATTTTAGGTATTAGTGTATGTTTATACAGTTGGAAAAAAAAAAGACAGTCAAGTAGAAGCAAGAAATATGAATTATGAAGTTTTATTAGTGTGCTGATTTGGCTGGGATAGAGTCAATTTTCTTCACAGTAGCTGCTCTGGGGCTGTGTTTTTGATCTGTGCTGAAAGCAGTGTTGATTACACAGGGATGTTTACGTTGTTGCTGAGCAGTGCTTACACAGAGTCAGGGCCTTTGCTGCCTCTCACCCCACCCCAGCAGCGAGTGGGCTGGGGGTGTAGAAGAAGTTGGAAGGGACACAGCTGGGACAGATGACCCCAACTGACTAAAGGGATATTCCATACCATATGGTGTCATGCTCAGCATGTAAATCTGGGAGGTGAAGTGGGGGATGTTTGGAGTGATGGCATTTGTCTTCCCAAGTAACCATTACACGTGATAGAGCCCAGCATTCCTGGGGATGGCTGAACACCTGCCAGCACATGGGAAGCAGTGAATGAATTCCTTGTTTGGCTTTGCTTGAGTACGCAGCTTTTGCTTTACCTATTAAACTGCTATGATCTCAACCCACAAGGTCTCTCATTGTTACTCTTCTGATCCTCTCTGCCATCCCACCCCAGGGGGGGAGAGTGAGCAAGCGGCTCTGTGGTGCTTTGCTGCCATCTGGGATTAAATCATGATAATCCATATAATCTACCATTAGGAATAATTTATGATACAAGTAGATTAACCAATTTACCAAATCCTCCTCTGCACTGAGAAATATCTTTTAATATTGATCGACTTGACTTCCTTTAGCAATATCCAGTGACTCTTCAATTATTTTCTTTTTTTCCCCAGGAAAACATAGACTACCACTTCAGAGACTCCTGCATGAAGGAGAATGTAACTGCATTCGGTGGATGTTTGTATGTGCTGGTTTTCAACAGGTCAGAGTTAATTTTCTTCAGAGTGTCTAGTATGGGGCTGTGTTTTGGATTTGTTCTGAAAAGAATGTTGATAACAGAGGGGTGTTTTAGTTATTGATGAGCAGTGCTTGCACAGAGTCAAGGCCTTTTCACTCCTCACCCCACCCCACCAGTGAGTGGGCTGGGAGTGCACAAGAAGTTGGAAGGGACACAGCTGGGACAGATGACCCCAACTGACTAAAGGGATATTCCATACCATATGGTGTCATGCTCAGCATGTAAATCTGGGAGGTGAAGTGGGGGATGTTTGGAGTGATGGCATTTGTCTTCCCAAGTAACCATTACACGTGATAGAGCCCAGCATTCCTGGGGATGGCTGAACACCTGCCAGCACATGGGAAGCAGTGAATGAATTCCTTGTTTGGCTTTGCTTGAGTACGCAGCTTTTGCTTTACCTATTAAACTGCTATGATCTCAACCCACAAGGTCTCTCATTGTTACTCTTCTGATCCTCTCTGCCATCCCACCCCAGGGGGGGAGAGTGAGCAAGCGGCTCTGTGGTGCTTTGCTGCCATCTGGGATTAAATCATGATAATCCATATAATCTACCATTAGGAATAATTTATGATACAAGTAGATTAACCAATTTACCAAATCCTCCTCTGCACTGAGAAATATCTTTTAATATTGATCGACTTGACTTCCTTTTCTACCTTTTAAAACCCACTGATTGCATCTCTTCAGTCACAGAGCAAGGGTGTAAGGGTGGTATCTAAAATGGCTTGCTTAGTTACACACTGCAAAACAAGTCTAGAAAATAGCAGCAGCAGCCAGACCCTACTTTGAGAATAGGTTTGCGATGCAGGCGGAATCTGTGCCTGCTTCAGCAAAAAGTCGAGCCTTCTACTGATTTCTGATCACTAGTAAAAACAGTTATTTGCAGCATAAAGTGCCCAGGTCTCGGGAGCAAAGCTTTTTTGTAGGGGAAAAATTTACCAATTGGAGATCAAGTGCTGACCTGTGGTTACTGGAGCTGCAGCTCCTTCACCTCTATGGTTTTCTTAAGTGTTTTGGCTCTGCAAGATTTGATGAGCTGAGTTTAACATCCTGCTGGGAAAATAATAGGTTTTATATCCATGTGTGGATTGTTTTAATTCATCTAGGAACAAAAACCCTCTGTAGGTGCAAAGGCTTACATGAAATATATATTTTTAATAAAGCACTTTGGGGCAAAAAGAATGATACTGACTTTCTATCTCAGTTAAAGATGGGCTCATGCTGGCAAAATGTGTTCTTATGGGAAGAAAGCTGAAGCTGATGGGCCTAAGGCTTATATGTATAGTATATTGGACACTTCTAAATATATTTTTATAGACAGATATATTCAGGGCATGACAAACAAAAACAGATGAGATGTTGCAGGTTAAGCTTCTTTCTCAAAAAAACTTAACCAATCCAACATGAAAACCATAAAATATGCATTGTTGTCTTCACTCCTCTCTCATACATAGAATATAAGCATTTTTTTCTGCCTAGTTGTAAACAATTTAATTACTATTTTTAAAAAATCAGTTTAATAATTCAATGCCATTAAAAAGAGAGTCACATGCTGTGTCAGCTAGCAAGTTTTTTGTTTTTCTTTTTTTAAAGGAGAGGATTATTTTTGATTATTCTTGAAAAAAAATCTGAAGTTCAATGTTCCCATCTCTGGTAATTTAACGTAACAACTAAAGTTGCATATTGTCAATGGTCACTCGCTTTGATTTTATCTTTTTTTTTTTTTTCCTACTCAAACTCTCACTAAGATCAAAATGGCCATGAACATTAAGACAGACAGCTCACTGCAAGCTGAAGTTCAGCCCTAGCAAGCAGGTAGCATAATTCCTGTTAAGGAATCACACATTATTTGGTTGGAAAAAGCAAAAGTGGATTTATACCTTTTTAGAAGATATTTTGCTTTTGTTTAAATTACTCTCTTTAAATTTGCCAGAAATTACTAAAAAGACTACAATTTTTAGACAGCCTTACCACAACAAGAATTAAAATAAAACTGGACTAAAGCAGGAATTTTGTTATTCAGCAAAATTCTGCACTTCTGGATCATAATAAGGACTAGTTCATCCATATAATACCAAAACAAGACTTCACCCAAGGATGAGAAGAAACTCAATTTGTGCAGATTATCATGAGAAGACACAACCTGACTGGTTAGAAACATGGCCCAGTCCGTGTATTTGCGTGGGTTGCCGTACCAGGACGTGGCTCCGCAGCGCTGCGGGATGCTGTCCTGCAGGCACCCAAGTCTCAGGACAAGTGCAGCGTAGCACGCTCAGGGATGATAACGTGGGGCCAAGAATTAACCAGGCTGCATCTGCACAAGAGCATGGTGATGCTGCCTCTTTTGTACTGCCAGAACTGCATTATAGCTGGCACAGGAGCCCAAAAGGCACAGGAAAGATGCTCTATTAATTAAACACGTAAAAAGGAACATTCCTAATACCACAGAGAGGTGGTATTTTGATCTCATCACTATGGGCTCAAAATCCAGAAGATGGATAAAAAGATGTAACAACCACTCTCTTACACTTCACCTTTTTGTGGCCTGCCAGGTGACTTTTGTGCATGTGGGGCTAGCAGTGCTGACAAAAAAGGCTACACGTCCAGATCCATGCAAAATAAAATAGCTGAGACTTCCAAACCAAGGCCTCTGTATAACATGAAGCTTGAGGTCACTCTGCAGAACCTGATGTTGGTCGCATTCAGTGCTGAAGCTGAGCACACCGCAGAGCTGTAGTTATTAAGAAGCATTTTAAAATACTCAGCTCTGAAGTAAAGAAAAAAGTAATTATTTAACAACTGTGTATAGTAAGGATCAGTAGTAGAGTGGAAGCCTATTTTTGACACAAAATCTGAGCAGTTGACAGATAACTGTTTTACATAAGGTTTGTGGCTCTCTGCCACATGGCTGCTCTGCAAGGGAGAGCGAGCCTCGCTTGTCAAACACAATAAAGCAAATCAGTGTACTATCAATAGGATGTAAAATGATTCAAGAACTGAAATTCTGTGCTGAGAATCCCAAGAGCTATAATTTATCAAACAAAAACTCTTGAATCTTAGAAAAACAAAGAAGCTATCTTAACATAATCCCAATTTAATAAGAAAGCTCAGCTCATCAATGCACAAAAATTTGGTAAAGAATTAATTTTAATGAGCCCCTTTGCAAGCTCCAGATTATCCATCTTGGTTTTTTGGAATGGAAACAGGAGTCTCATTTCTCTGCAGAATACAGAGATATTTTTTTTATCTTAAGCTTTCCACAAATACTATTTTTGCATAAAATGAGAAATGCATAAGTACAATATCATTTAGTAACATTAACAGAATTATTTTTACACTGATAACACTAAAGTAAACTCAAAATATACAGAGCACTAAGGCTTTCTGTTCTTCTCCACCCCTGTCTATGAACCCAATAAAGTGGTTCTTCGTATATATTTCATAGAAAGCTTGACACAAAATTCAGGCAACTTTAGATGTCCCTGCCCATGGCCAGGGGGGTTGGAACTAGACGATCATTAAGGTCCTTTCCAACCCAAACCGTTCTGTGATTCACAGTTTAAATGTTTGGAATGAAGAACTTCTGCAGAGTTGAACTCTATGTGCTCCAACATCATACCAGCAAGTTTCAAAGCAACAAAAACCAGGGTAAAAGCAGTAGGATAACCTACCCATCCCACACAAACAGCCACATAGCCCAGGATGTACTCTATCTATTTTAACAGTAAGACAGTATTTTGCAAAACAGGTTTGGGAACGATACACTAGAAAAGTGTTACTTTACTGCTGCTGTTTAAATTATGGCCTAATGCAGTGTTTTGACAAGCAGTACAAAAATCTAACCTTGTCACAAATCGTCACCTTCCTTCAGACTGCTGAAAGGGGAGGTGGGAAAGGAAGGGGAGGGGGAAGGGGAGAAGGTAACAAAGAAGGACATACATCTTGTGGATGAAAGCACGTAATCCCAGTTTAGCTCTGGTACAATAACTCTTCTGAAAGAGCAATGTAAGGGGAAGTAATTTCATCGCCGGGTCTTACTAGGTGACTGGATATATGGATTCCATTAACTGAATACATCGCTATGGAGTCCATTAATTTGTACGGGCAACCTGATGCTTGGCAGGGGTGATGCTGGTACTCCTTAAACAAACGGGCCATCAGCTGAACAACACACTGGGGAGTATTAGTTTCCTAGGATTATGAGAAGCTAATGGAAATGCTGATAATGTTTATTGGGCTGGTTAGTGCTGCGTGCAAAGTTACCTGAAGTGAGCTCAGGGACAGGAAAATATCATTACTGATGTTTTGAACTGAAATCCTATTATCAAATGCCACAAATACAACGGGGGCCCTGTGGTATGTTGAGTTCATCGCTTGAAGCTGTCATGGTCCTGTATTGCGTTTTCTTGGATCTGGTCCAGAATGGGGAGCAGAAGGAAGGCAAGGATGCCGCACACCTGCCTACTCAGCAGTTGCCACCGCAGCCCTACGGAGCCAGGCGCAAAGCCACAGGCACACGTCAGCCCAGAGCTCCGCGAGCTGCGAGGGAATCCAGCTGATTGGCAGGCCACTGCGACCGGGCTGGCACATGCACAAGAGTCAGGCGGCTCCTCTGCTCCTGGCAGCTATGGAACGAGTCCCAAACCTCTGTGAAGCTTTCTGCTTTTGTGAACATCTTTCCTTCTCTCCCCTGCTTCAAAAATATCCAGAGGAACACTGTAGTATATTATAGCTATGTCACTTCACTCTCATGACCTAACCTTGTTTTCTTCTGTACCTTTTCTTCCTTAATGTAACATTGCACTCTTCTTCAAAGCCTCACCAATTAATTTGTACAGCTCATGACTGTCATGCAAAAATTCTGGAAAGAAACAGTAACAGAATATTTGTTTCTTTCTTAGTTTGCCAAGCAGCGCTGCTTGTGAATGTGTGATGTTTAAGACCATCGAATCAAGCGGGGAAAGATACATAAGGGCTTACAAGAGTAAACAAATGTTGGCAGACAATAAAAAAATAATTGTGCATGTGTTTTGCAGCAGTGAGAACCTGTGCATGATCACACAGCTCCAAAAGGGTGCAGTTCTTACTTGGGTACAAATGAGACACCAGCTCATCAGCTTTAGTAAAGGTTGAAAAAATGGTCTCTGGCCATGAAAATACATCATTTTAAGGGCTTAATGTATTTTCTTTATTCAGTGTTATTAGGTTTTGCTGCTTTTCTGCAGCATATCAAGTCTCTACGAAGCACGGTTATCACTATGGCTAATCTATAATAACAAACTATCTGGAGTTCATTCCATCTTTTGCATGAAGTCATGAAACTCAATTACTAAGTGAGAGAAAAATTGAAAAGCCAAAACAATGATGTAGGGCTGGTGTCAGGGTGTCAGTGGAGCTGCCACAGTTATTGCTGTGTGAAGGTGAAGCACTTCGGAAATTTAGAACATTCAAAGCAGCCCATTATCAGCCCACGCACAGCAGCACAGGACCAGTGTCATTTACAGGGACTTTATCAAGGTAAGAGGCTCCAAGTTTGACCCATCTTTCCCCTGCCACCTTATTTTTCATCTTAGATAATATTGATGTAATTCAAATATGCACACATTAGGTTTTTTCCCCCTCTCAAAATACGTACCCTCCTGTACTGTTTCTTAAAATGTCAGTACATTAGAAATCATTACAGAACAAACTAATAAAAAAAAAAAAAAAGCAAGCCACACATGCATATAATAGAGGAATAAACTGCAAAAAGCAACAGGTTTTAGTATTTAATGGCACGAATAATGAATTAAAAATTATGTTTAAATTATATTGAAGGTCATAGAAAAAGCCTCAAAGAAAGATAGTTAAACAGACATTAAAAGGAAGATTTACATAGGTGATCTTTTAGTATTCTAGCAAAAACAGTCTGTCTTTCACTCTTTATTTAAATTAAAATACCACTCAGTGACTGACCTTTTTAACATGGCCTGAGGGAGCAGGGTATGATCTTGTTAGGAAAGAAGTGATATTAAAAGAGCAATACTATTAAAAAGCAGAAGAAGATGGAACCCACAGATTAAAATTTGTTTGCTTAGGAAGATTAACTTTTATGAAAAAAGGTTGTCCTTACTGTTACAGGCAGACAAACTGCTGCTGTTGCTTTTCTGTTCAACTAGTTTATTCACTGTGTTAATAAAGACTGTTCCCAGAGTCCTTAAAAACAAACAAAACAGAAATCCAAAACACAGGTTTTCCAAGATTTTAGCAAAAGTGTCCCTTCTTTTCAGCATCTTTCCTGGAGGCCAGCTGTAGCAGAGATGGACTTCCCTAACTGCCTGTTCCTGAACACGGCCTTCAATGTCACGCTTCAGCTTAACACCCTGACTTCTAGATACATATCAAGAGAGATCAAAGATTCTGCCAAAAAATAAAAGTGTAGGGCGAGTCATTGGCATTCTGTAAAGTTCACAGAAAGATATTTGAAGCTGTAAGGTAGTGGTTGCATCGCTGCAAAGACCTCACCACCGTCATGAGGAAACACACATATGGCTCTCTAAAAACCTTCATCTTACATTGGGTCTCTGGCCTTAGAACACTCGCTCTCCAAATACCCTACTTCCCTTAACTTAAATAGGGTGTACCTGTAGAGACAGACAGATAGACATGGAAATGACTAAGAGCGAAAATCCCCCGTCATTAAACAGCTAAATCTAATTACTGATTTATTCTTTTCAAGAAATTTCAACAGAGAGTGTGTGCTTATACCTCCATAAGCCAAAGCGCTGAAGATCAGGGCATGCTACGCCTCCCCTTCGCATTTTGCCACTGACAGTGAAAACGGGCTGAGCTGGTCCCACACTCGCCATCCCTGCTCACTACCACCAGGCAATTGATTGTCATATACTTAAAACACTGTCCTGTCAAAGTTCTACACTCACTGCTTGAAAATTGAGAAGCATGGACATTTGTCATTAAACATCCACGTGGATTTCAATCAATCAAAGCATCACTGTTCTGATTTTTAGGAAATTCATAAAAATTAGATGCCCAGCAAAACCTAGGAGAGGTTGTGTCCTTGACTTTACTGAACCTGTCTGGTTTATCAATCAGTACATTATTAATTAAACATAAGATACCTGAAGAATAAACTGCATTGAATGAAGGAACCAAAACCTTCATCACGAATAACATGTTCTTAAAGAGAACATTTCAAAATAAAGGTGCACAGGAAATCACATGCTGCTGTCTTCCTACAAGAAACCCAACATGAAAATCCTCCATTCACACTGTTAAAATACCAAGCATGCAAAGATTTAAAAACTAAGTAAAAGCTAGAGCTTTTTTAACTCCTTTGGGCCCAAATATCCAATTGTTGCCTTAAGGGCAGAACCATGGATGTGGATAGATGATATTCTATGATGTTTAGAGCAACAGAACTCCTGTTTGAAATCTGTTGTCTACTGAAGATACTGAATTTCCTGAATGTTCTTGAAGACAAGGGCTATTAGAAAAAGAATAAACTGGAAAACCTCCAGTAATTTCGCCGCAGACTGAAATAAGCACCACTGAAATCAGGCATAGCCTTCTAATATCACATTTGTATTTATTCATTTCACCTTCCTCATGAGGGAAAAAACCAAGTGCTTCCAGCCAGGTTATTCACTCGGTATACAGTAGATGCACTGTAAATATTTTTGAAATTTTAATTTGTGGCTGGGAAGGGATTAAATCATAAGCTATTTTTTAAGCTGTTTCAGTTCTGAGCTCTAAAATTGAGTGAGTGCTGAGAGTTGGATGGACTTTTAAAAGCAAACATTTCTAGGAATTTATACACGTCTCATTTAACTTGCTGGATTTTTTCCCCCATCTTTACTAAAATTTGGGAAAATATTACTCTGGCAATCAGAAACATATAAAAATATAAGCTTTTCATTTTCATATCTCAATACAGTTCTTCAGATCAATTAGTCTATCTTAAAAAACAAAACAACAAACCATATGCACTTACCTATTCTTAAAGTATATCAAGATAATTTGAACAGTTCTAACCCTGTTTCACTGCAAAGTATTTCTGTTTTTTTTGATATGCAAAGTGGAGCTGAGTATCTTTCTGTAACAAATTCTTTGAGACTCACTAATACTGAAAACCTCCTGTTCTACAGCCTTTTAATATCTCTGCATGAAGACATAACTGGAGAAAGAAAATCATCAGAAAATGAGAGAATCAAGTTGTATTTCTGATGACTCAGAAAACAGATACAGGGTTTTGTTAAAACAGAATCTATTTGCCTAAGTATATGTTTGATCAGTTTATTTTCAGATTATCTTGGAACCTTCACAAAAATTATTTCTCTTTCAGTATTTTTTATATAAGAGTTTTTTTAAAAAAGAGTCTCCCAAGTTAGCTAAAGGTATTGTCAAATCCATGGTGAGATGGGGCTTTCTTGATTTTGAATTTGAAGTATTATATGTTGCTGAATTCCTAAAAATTCTAGTTCTATTCACTTCCATTTGTAGGTAAAACCAACTTTTTGAAATTTGAATTGAAATACTGATATCATGCCTTTCTGATAAAGCATAGAAAAGCTTTCACTTATGAGAAAACAGAAGCTATGCCCCAATTGTGTGAGTAGCACTTTCCTCTGAATATGCTGGAGATGCTCCCAGAGATCTTAAATGTTGCACAAATTAATTCCAAAGAAGGAGGTGTAGGGGTGGGAAGGAAGGATCAGAGGTGAGTACAAGCCGGTTTAATTTGCAGGTACCTAGGAGGACATTATAACAATGACATGAATAAGGATAACAAAATGTTAACGAAAAAGCGCTGTCAGTAATGATACATTTAGATAAATGGCAAGCGTACTTGCATGAACTCTATCATTACTACTTCAATCACAGTCATACTTAAACTTTGGGGAGCTAATTTCATTTATAAATTCTGCTGCTGCACATCAATTATTAGTAGCATTACTAACGGTTAGGTGTAGAACTGCTGTGCTAGGGTGACTGATTGTCTGGCATTAGCTCTAATAAGAGAAGAGTTGCAAACCACTTTTAATGTCAAAAAAGTGCAACAATAATGGGCATAAGCACCAGTTATGTTCCTCTAATTTCTTTGACTTCCTGCTAATTCATTATTCTGTCTTTCCATTGCTCCATTGTCTAACTTATAAATCTCAACGCCAAAAAGTACCCTCCTTCCTCACCAAGAATTTCCAGAGTCTTTATTTTGAAAACCATCTGATTCAAAACCAGAGTTAATTCCCTGAGCATAATATTTGCAGTTGGTCTATTATTGTGAGATCAGCAACAAATTTTGATTTATAAGAATTAAAATCAATCCTTTAAACACAGTGCTACAATTTAAGGAAAAGAGAAAAACCCACCACCACTCTTTCTATATAAATTTCACAGTGCGGTTCCAATGAAGAGTGAAGAAGGTTAGAAAGACTTATCTAGGGATGCTATAATCATGGCTGGTGTTACTATTCAAACATACGATGCCCTGACCAAATCACAGCAAGAGATCCAGTAACTACCTCCTGGATATGCAGACTGAATGCTAACTGCCTGTGACATTGACTTGTTTCAAGCCTCTTGTAGTGCTGCTGCTATCAGTGTTATATTTGTATAGTAGAATAACATGAAATATTGATTCTAGAGTGCTTATCAACTGGACCTGTTCAAAATACTCTTCCCTCAAAGTTCAGCACTATTTCTCATGCAGAACCGGTGCTGTATATTTGTGCAGAGAGCTACTTGTTCTCTCAGAGTGCTAGGAACAGTGTAAAAAGGTGAAAACAGTATTTTCTGAAATTGTTTGAAATGCACTTTATACTCATTTGACAGATACCGGCTATGACAGAATGACTTTAAAAGACAACATCTCTTCCATTCTGGCTTCAGTCACTAGCCTGAAACCTATACCAGGGCTAGACAATGATCAACACTTTCTAACTGAAAATTTAAAATTACTAGATATTCTTGGCATTCTTTTATATAAACTACTTGGGCCACTGTTTGGATGACAATATTATATGGATGAAAGCTGGGCTGATGCACATGGTTAACCTGCTGCGCAAGTAGGATGTGTAGTGTGGCAGCTCTAGGAACGCACGGCTCTGTGAAATGCACGTACCAGGGACTGTAAACCACATGTCTGGAGTTAAGACTGCAATCTGGGCACAACCAGTAACAAATGTCACACTGAAAGTGTCTGTCTATACACGGCAAAACAGTAACACATCACTTCTGGAATACCACTGTGGATTCCTATGATCATCCTAGATTATATTACAAACAATCAAAAATCAAGAGAACGTAGTCCATGACACCAGATGAAGATATCTTCTTCCCCTCTGCTTTTACTTGCAATTTTAATGAAACACAGCACTTTTATTCATTATTTATCTGCTTTAAAATTGAGCTGGTGACTCAGTCACTGCTGCCACAGAATTGGTATTTATGCAGATAATAGCATACCCATGAGCGTGGATTACCTTGCAGTTAGCTCTAGATCTTATAATTCCAAAGCAGACAAATTAACAGGTATGGCACTTGTTAAAATTGAAAACCAAATTTGTTTACTGTTCTCTCTGCGTGACAAAAATTCATTATATTGATGCACTTAGAAAATCTATGAAATCCAACAATTAACTTGCAAACTTACCTTCCAAAACATTAACGATGCCCTGCCTATTCAAGGCTCTATGATTTATGATATTCAACTCATTCATTTATCATTGGTTTAGACTTAACCAGGGTAAACACATAGCTTAACTGAGTTCCCTAAACCTTTCTGTCCAAAACAATCATGAGGAAGTGAAAGGACTGGTATGCAACACGAAAAAAATCTGAGTATTCAGAGGAGTTCATATGAGGAAGTTCCATACCAAACACAAAGTCCCTTAAAATTAGCATGCTCATGAGCAATTTTGTTACTTACAAATCCAAACCAAATAAGAGAATGCAGAAATGAAGGCTATTGCTTTTCTCAAAAATTACTTTACTACCAATGTAGAGGTGTTATTAGGAGCCCTTCAGAATATCTTGGTACATTGGAGAGTTCAGAGAAGGTTAACAGTTCATTTTACAGTGATTTCACAAATTCATGTCCTTCCAACACTGCCAGATACGAACTCAAGTTTTTAAACCAAAAGCATAAAAATCCTACAAAAATCTGACCAAAGGCCAAGTAAATATTTCACTCTTAGTTATTAAGACCACTAAAAGCAATAGGATAAGCTAAACAGAATTTGTGCTGCAATTTTTTTCATTATATTTATTTCAATTTTGTTAAGGCTAAACTCCCGCAACCCTGAGAAGTCACTCAATAAGAAAAACTTTCTTTAAAAATAGCCAATTGTTTTTCTGAGATTCAATGTGATAACAATGCATTTCTTTAACATTGTGTATTGGGATGCCTCAGAAGGTAGATTCCATTACCTTGCTAAAAGCAGCCACACATACTCAAACTAGATAAAGCATTGCACTTGAAAACTCTGCAAAAAACCTACATTGGCAGATTCTACCACACAAGTTCATCATGAGCAGAAAACAAAGGAAACAGGCAAAAAATAGCATCCTGCAAAGCTTGAAAACAAATGACAACGAACGTTTAAATAGTTTAACACATTTCAGTGTTCATGGACCTGCTCAAATAAAAGATGACTTTTTTCATGACTGTGACCCTTTCTCCAGGATACTGAGAAAGAAGATCCAGCCACATCCGTACAACTGTACATAATAATCTAAGTAATTATTATAGTTTTAAGGATTGCTTCCCAAATGAAAATAACTCTTTCCAAACATAGGTAAATCAGATGTATGAATTACTACTGTAGCTCTGATTAGCTGTGATACTCATTATCACTCTAGTTTCTGTATTTTTTCCACTAAGAGACAGTACCAACCTCACACTGAAACCAAGCTCTGAAAAGCCCAAAATGACCCCAGAAAGGCCCACGAGCAATTTGAGGTGCACTAATAGGAGGTCCACACAACAGCTTGTTGATCACCAAGCAAGTAGCATTGGAATTCCTCCAAACCTCAACAGCATTCAGCAAGTAAAGCTGATTTTTTTCCAAACCTCAACAGCAAAATGCAAATATTTCCCCCACCCCCGCAAGAAAGTCAGCATCTGCGTACCTGGCAGCCCTGCCCACTCCTTGCAGCCCTCAACTGACACTTTGTCCAAGAACACATTTTGGACCAAAATGTTTTGTTCTTGCTTTCAACTGAAGCCTCTGGACTATTCAATTATTAGAAAATATTCATGTGCTCTTATCCTTATATGACTCTACAAATGCAGTCACGCACAGTGAGCTGTCATCACTAGGGTATTACAGAAACTTCTAGCTCTACTAAACGCTGTATATTTCCAGAGCAACAGGATGTTTCTAGCAAGTCTGTGTTAATTATCTGCAAGGCACCATGGACAGATGGACAGTATAAATAGCAAATGTTTGTGTGATAATTTAAGATCTATATTTTGATTCACCTTTGGGTGGGTTTTTTTTCCCCTAGCATGGGTTTTATAAAATCAGTACCTTGGAGAGATGAGCTACGGCACTGAATTCAGATTTATAGCTATAATAGTACTAACACTAAAGTGAAAGTAGATGCTTTATTTCTTAGATTTTTCTCTTTAAAAATTGCTCATTCAATCCTTCTGGTATTTAGGACGGCTCTTTCCTTAGTAAATAAAACTTTACTTCTACCAATTAGACTTCTACCAAGTCCTGCTGATAGGAAAAAAAGTGTAATAATAAACATAATTCAGCTTTGCTAGCAGAGCTTAAACCCAGTAATGCCTTGTGAAGGCTGTAAAGGAGGAAGCAATAGGCCTATTTCTGTTACTTTATCCTCCTGTCTCCTTATTTTTAGTTATGGATACGGATGCTGCAGAAGCCTTTTCCACGAAGGAACTGATGTGACTAACATTGAACGTCCACATATTGCCTTAGTCTCGATAAACGTCAACCTATTGTTCTTCTTTCACATAGGGTGTGACATCTGCGTGACACTGGAGTTCACAGACTGTTTTCAACCCTGACAACAGTTAGGCCTAACTCTGAACACTATGCAGGCACTGAGTGTGCGCTGGCTCTGACCCACCGTTCTGGCGAGCATGCTAACTACTCTAAGTAATTTGATCTGTGAGTCGGATCAAATAGTGAGTGGTTTTGTTTACATGTGCATGCCTTTGAGCAATTAAACTTGAACAATATCTCGGCATAGGATCAAGCACCTCAAATCTGCATATAAAACTTAAGATTTAATGTGTTACCTCCTTCCTTTCGTACAGCAGGTGACAGGTGTTTTACCATTCACCATCCATTTGCCTATAGTGTCCCCGTCTGATATAAACCATTGACAAGTTTTAAAAAAAAGTGTGAGAACAAATATATACTAAACAGCTTAAAACACTGTATTGCAGCTTGACACTGTTATTTGCAAGCTCCCCTTTCACAGTGCAAATTAAACACCATTTCATTTTTACCTCTGCTTCTTCTGCAGCCAAATATCAGCACAAATAGCTTCCCTCACTGCTTGGTAATAACATGCTCCCCTTTCCCCGAGTTCAGCACAGGTATCTAGGTCACCATAAGGGGATAAACTGCTAATAACAATAGTTCTGTCTTCCCCTTAGGATTTCTCTTTTTCTGGATTTCATCTGGGCTGTGACCCTGGTTTGGCTTTAGCTACTGTGAACCCACTCGCCCCCCCTCCGCCCCCTTCCATACCCTCTACAGACATACCATGCCCAAAATGACTAATGAGAATTTACAAGAAGTTAAGCTGACAATTTAGGTAATTTAGAAGGAAAAACATGACAGGAAGGGTCAAGAAGGCTAACTGTATTAAACCTGGTGTCCCGTATTGGCTCATGTGAACAATGCACAATCTGAAAATCCTCCTGGACAATAGGAGGTACAGGGTATGCTCCAGGTGCTACATGTACTTGTAGTTCCAGGACTTTGATTTGAACTGGCAGACCATTATTCACATGTTTTGATGACTTTGAGAACGTGTAAACTCATATCATCCAGATGGGTGAAGATATTATCTGGAAACTAAGGCCACAGCACTGATGAAAACATAAGAAGGGGCTAGCAAAAATAAAGAGGAACTTCCTCAGGGCTGGCTGACCCTGACAATTTTCTATAGGAAATCTGGTCTGTGCACATGTGACATTGAACATATATGTTGATCAAGTTTAAAATTAATTTCCAGTGTTAAAGTTATCAGAAAAAATGCATGACTATACTATGAAACTTTGTTTAGTGATTAAGACCAAAAAAATGTTGTCTAGAATTTGTGGTGAAAACCACTAGTATGGTATCTGCTGAATATACAAATATTTATTTTAAATATAAAAACATTTAAACATAAGTGTCAGGGAAATTATGTAAGCACTTTAGAAAAAAGCACGCCACATATATACTCAGGACATTTGCTGGCCTTACACATGCATAAAGCAGAAATGGACTGTGCAGTGTTTTGTAAAAAGATGAGTTTGTTTCTACATAGTTATACATTGAGACAGAGGGGAAAAGAGAGCAAAATCTTACTCTCCCTGAAAGTATGATGATGACTGGACTCAAATCTTTTTCTTTTTTTTTGAAGTAAGGCAATGCCCAGAATTTTCAAAACCTGAAAATGTGTTCCATAAAAAGCCATTTCAACATAAAAAGTTGGTTAACCTCGAATAGTTAATGATCCAGCATACTTCAACCTTAGCATCAGTGAATAAACAAATCTTATCGGAGCAAAGCAAAACCAATCAAGAGAGATGAACTGCAAGGAAACAGTCCCCATGACCATTTCAGTGAGCAGGTAAAACAGCAATGAACTTACTACTGAATAGTGTGTGGAAGAAATAATTTCTCCAGAGTCTCAATGCAGTCAAATAGCTTTTGGTACAAAAGCTAAGATTTTCCTCCTTTACAAATCACTTGTTCTTTGACAAACAGCTAGGAATCCGACTATTTGATACACTTGATGTGTTGTTGCTATTTTTTAAATGGCTTCAATACTGCTCAAGTCTTCTATAGTACTTTGTAACCCATCCAAATTCAGAAAATAGAAAGAGATGATGAAAATGAAAACGTAGCATAGTGCCCTTCAGATCCTCTATCATTTGGAATCTAAAGTACGTAATTAATGACAAGGGCATCTAGGGAGCATAAAATGCAGAATGTGCAGAACCTAAGGCGTGTTCTGTTCTTTAACTGCTAGTACAATAAAATATCTGACATTTCATATTTATCTTCACCATGATAATATGAAAATTATTTTAAACAAAAGACAAAATGAAAGCAGCCCACCCACATTCACTTAGTATGATAATTAAGTAAATATAAGCCCACTATTACAGTGAGGCACAGACTTTGCTCACTGTATGTATAAGGTGTTTCTTTAAAACAGATGTATGTTTAGACGTTCTAAACTCTTGATCCCTCAAAAGTCAAGATTGGAATTAACACTCCTTCCATGCCCAGCACCATGTTCTGTTATGCCCCCTATGACCAACCAGCCAATAAAAACTGGAAAACTTCTTCCTGCCACTCACGTGGAAAAAGAATGCCTCATAACGCCCCTTAAAGCAGAACCCGTGCCTAGTATGACCGTAGCAGGAGATGTGGTTGCAGTGCCACCACCGAGCTGTGCCAAACCATGAGCCAAAGGTACTAGTGGTCTGATGCTGTTGTGACTAATCTGTTCCTCACTCTACAGTGCCATATCAATCATATCGAGACAGACAGGAAAACAATTCTGGCAAATGCGACCCTGTCTGCTGCAGCTGGAGCTCAGTCCCCACGAGCAGCTGCAGCCCGGCGCAACAGCTGTGGTGCTGGCAGACACACCATGGCTGCTGGCCACCGCAACCCCAGACAGTGGCACTAATGAGGGCCAGCAGCGCCTGCAAGTGAGGGGGGGAAATGAAATACAAATGACATACTCAGCAGCAACTAAAGAGCAATCTGCAGTTGATTCAACACTGCACTGACAAAACAACCTGCTACCCAGTCAATTCTCTCCTACCACACCTGCTTGTGAAGAAGAGAAAAACGTTAGGCTGGAAGAAAGCCTTCCTTTCCTGTAGATAGGGTTAGACCCTGGCAGGATTGCCATCCTGTTAATTCAGAGGACAGAAAGGAATAACCATCTTTAGGGAGGATTTGATGAAAAAGCAAATACTAGAAGTATACTTTAAAAGTACATTAGCATCACACGTATTCAAATAAGTTGGAGAGTTCAGGAAACAATCATGCTAGTAAGATGATATTAGAAACGACTCTTCCCCACACTGCAAAATTGGGTGAGCGATGCATCATTCCGGTATTTGTAGCCTACCACTCCATTACTGCTTCTATATAAAATTACATTTCTGATAAAAATTTTAGTGTCAAACATTTTTGTGATTACAGACCAAAAGTCAAAATTTGCATTTAAATAGATGTATTAAAAACGCAGCAGCACAGGTAAAAGAGGGAAATGCTGTTTTAAGGGGCATTTAAATAGGGAGCATAAGCACAGAGGGGATTGTTCTTCTCAAATGATTTGAGCAATTTTGTTTTTATCACTGTTCTTGGGTCCAATTCAAAGTCAAGATTCACACCGTGGCATCCTGTATCACTGGATTCATCTCAGACTGAGCTGTAGAAACTACTTCTCTTTCCATCTTTCCATTGGGAATGGACTCATTTGTAATAAAGAAAGTATTTTTTTTATCCATAGTCTAAGCCCACGGTCTTCATCAGCCCAAGTCATATTATACTACTGTTGCTCTCAAGTTGTTGACTCACTTTTGTTTGCATCAGTCACCATAGACTAAGCTTTAACCACTACATTTCACCCCAGACAGCAGAGCCATTTTAAGAGATGAATTTTCAATGTATATGTTAAAAATTCACAAGTCATTCTCCCATGTAAATGCCTGTCATCAACTACCTCCTTGGGCTTAACCATATTTTATTTTGCACCCTTTTAATCTATAAAGCATTTCTGATGTTGAAGAAATTCTTCGCCTCACTTCTCTCCTGTATCTTCCTGTCTTCTCACTACACACCTTTTATTTTATACATATTGTCTAGATTTAGCTTTAAACCCAATTCTGTACTTTCAGAAGGCACTAAAGTCTTGCCAACGTGTTATGCGGGGTCAGGTCCACAGCTCCTCACTACTAATGCTGGTGCCCTTTACAGTTCAGCTGAGATCAGCAACACATTCTCCATACATAAACCATACAAAACAATGTTGTTGCATCTTTTTTTGGTCTTTCTTGAAGGAAAGACATTCCAATGATGATGATAGTACAATGTGAACTACATTACTGTTAAATTAAAGGGTTTACATTTAACTGTAGTCAGTTTTAGATCTGCAATGAGTGAACACCTTGAAAAACACGCCGTTTCCATGAAGAAAGAATGACCAGGTGTAAAACATTTACCTACATTTTTATATACACATATAACAGGGCCATTTTATAGAATACTGAAAAATATTTAAATTTTACTTTACATTATAATACACAGGGTTAGCTTCAGTCATTAGCAAAGTAGGTAATTTTTTTAAGGTGACAGACTGCTAACACACACTCATGGGCCTGCTCTCCTTTTCCTTAAAGCAAAGTCACCAACCAGTACCAATGGGATGGGAGTGGCAGATGCAAAATCACGGATCTGGTCAAGCCCCAGTCCATATCACAGACTCACCACGGCAGATGTGCAGGATACCACACCAGAGCAGAATTAACCGTAAGCAGCAAGAGACAGAACAACTGATGAGGCTACAGAAGCAGCCCAAATCCTCTGCAGTTCTGCCCTCTATGATATGTTTTCCGTTCACTCAATTATTTTGATACCGCTGACAAGCCCTGAGGCAGCTCAGAAAATGCAACAGCAATGACCTCCTCTGTGCTGAGCACTGTAGAATAATTTCATGCTACATCCCAAACTCTGTCTTGCCTCAGTTTTACATCTTCTATCATCCAATTTAACTGAATGACATTTTGTTAGCATTCTATGGCAGAGTAAGAATACTTTCTAAATTGATTTCATAACATATTAAATCTTCAGAACTGCTTCTTATCCTGTTTTGTTCCATTTTTCCAGTGGTTTGCCAGCTTTTTTTTCACTTGTTTCACACACATCAATGTTTTCATTAAATTGTCCATAATAAACATAATTCTATAAGATTTTCCAACAAAGATATCTAAATATCTAATTTCTCTCAATTTTAATGGGATTGAGACACTTCAATAAAACCATGGATTTCAGCTGTAATTTTAATATATATAAATGAAAACTTGGACTTGTTATTTTACCCTCACAGGATACTATTTAGAAGTCATTTAGGGATTAGGAGTTAGTAAGTTGTACACTAATGGACATTATTTAGAAGTAAAGTCCCCAGAAAATGTCATCTCCTTCAGTGAGCCTTGCAATGCTTTTCTAAATTTTTCATTTTCTTAACCAGCTAAAATACACTTCCATACTTTGCTTTAATGCCCTTTCCAAAAGCAATTGATTTTGTGTGTGGCTTTATCTTTGTCTGAAAGTACATGAATAAAATTTAACTATCCTTATTGAAGAAACCAAAGTTCTTGATTTGTATGGGTTATCTATTGATCTTGCCATTCAATTGTTTGTGATCCTTTGCTTATTCTCTTGTCTATTCCACATATTTTCTTTTGTTACACAGAAAGTACTTCATAACACTTGGGGTTTGGACTACGCCAACATTTACACTGTAGCATAAGGCACTAGAAAAAAAAGCTTATATTCTTTGTTTACAGAAGAACCAACTACAGTTACTGTATTGCCCATAGTGAGATGCCACAGTGCCCCTGGAAACAGCCTACGGTCTGCAGCGTGCGATGGTCAGAAGGACAGAGCAAGCTGCACGGCAGCTGCCACCTCGTGCTGCTGAACATTGCCATCCAGCGCAGGCAGTGGCAGCCAGAACGCTGATGTGTGCACTGACATTCTCTATTCCACCGCAGTTTTGTCCGAAAAACACACAGCTTTACTCGGCTATCCAAATAATTACCATGGCTATGACAGAGTTTACCCGTGTAAACACAGACCCGTAGCCTCGCAAGCCCTCCTTGTGTTGGAGTCAGGAGTGCTCCGGTCAAAAAAGGTTTCCCCTCTTTCCACAGCGACCTCACTGTAAAGTGGGTTGCTGAAAACAAGAGCCCTCTCCCAAATTTTATTTTTTGAAAGAGAATCACATTTCATATAAAATTTACATCCTGCTTCTTCTCTCCTTTTTAAGTTTGGTTTTTTTTTTTTTTTCCTAGCAGGGCATTTGAAGGCGGTGTTATCTGAACTTATCCCCATAGGCCAGATCGGGGAAATTTCACACCTGCCACAGCACTTCCTCAGCTGGCACGCGAACCGCTCCTGAATGCCTTGCACTCCTGTTTTCCCACCCGCTCTTCTGGCTTGCTGGTGACCAACACAGCAAGCGACAGCAAACAGAAAAGGGGGAGATGGAGTGGCAGCAGGGAATGGAAAGACCAGAGCCCAGGTCATGCTCTATTTCTGTCCTTCCTACTGAAAGGTGTACCTGGCCTACACGTCCAGGCGCTGGCAGCGGGGCTGGGGGTCTCTGTGAGGAGAGGTTGGGGCTGCCCCATGCCGGACACAGCCGGTTCCAGCCGCCTCAGCGCAGGCCCAGCCCGGCCAGGGCTATTGCTCCTTGTGCTGCACACTGTACCACAGTGCACATGCACACTGAACCGGGCAGCGGGAAAACACATGTCGCACCAGAAAGGTACAGAAAGGTCAGCTTTAAGGAATGATGTGAAGAGTATAACGACTTCAGTAACTCGTTAGTTCAGAGGTGTTCTTCCATACAAGGGCTGCCGCTGTAAATACAACAGCAAAAAGCGTTTGACTAACAATGTGAATCAAGGCCCTTCAGGAACAGGTCAAGGTCCAGAACTGAATTTTCACAAGAACTGTCATGCAATAACAATTTTTTTTCATGAAGTGACCTGTAGACTGCTCTGGCCTACAAAAATTCTGTGCTGGGTGCCTTCAACAAATAACAAGGTTTACCCTGGTATCACAGTCCCTGAACACAGCAAGATTTTCCTCCTTTTTCCCTCCCCAGTTCCCCTAACGTCCTCTCCTTTTCAGAGCAGGACATTAGTATTCACTAAATGTGTCTTTGAAAAGGTTTAATCTCCTAGCAATTACCGATATGAGAGTTTCATTATATGTACAGTATGATAAATATTGAAGAGGTCTCCCAGCTGTTTTGATCAGGTTTAATCTAGGCATGCACAATGGCGGTGATGATGCCCCAGAGGCTCATGTCTGCCTCTCTGCAAGCGCAACTGCAGAGGCAGCGTGAGCCCTGGGCAGCCAGAGCCAGCACACACTGCTGACCTGACGCTGCGGAGTCAGAGCCATCAGCAGACATCCTTGCAACTGCTGGAGTTTCTGATCACACCCATGGCGTATTAGTGCAGGTTACATCCTAAACCCACACTGCTAGCTGCTCTGAAATAATAAGGCCTGATTCTAAAATGGAAGCTCTACTCAGGTACTAAAAGAACTAAAGCTCAGAGACGCTACATACGTAATTTGGATAGGAAAAAGACACTACTCCATGCCTGCACCTAAAGTTTTGTTATATCTGCAAATGCTACTGGATCAAGGAGAAACAGTAAGTTAGAGGTACCATACCTTATGGGAGAATAAGGCTGAAGATCAGCGCTGGAAAATTAAGACAGACCGTGCAGGTCATACTTTGCAGAAATACACTACTGCCTCTCGCAAGGCAACCCAGTGTAAAGCAGATCACATCTCTGAGCACGCTGCAGCATTTGCAGTCATTTTTAATTATGCATTTCATAACCGGGTTTGCTTCAGCAAGTACTTTAAATTTGGGGGTGTCTAAGTCATAATTTGTTCTGTCTCAAACTTTGACCCCCATAAAAAATTACAATCAAAAGACATAGCTCCTCTTAGTAGCTGCTGTAAATGGTACAACAGCACATAAGAAATCCTTGTCCACACAAACTAATTTTCCAGGGCCTGAAGACGACAACTATGCTTTTACACGCATATTTTGAAATAAGAGTAGGCAGCACATTCCTAAGACATCTCTGCTCATACCACCTCCAACAATCCCAGTGCAAACGAGTACTTCCTGTGCTGGGCACGAGGGCTCTTCCCTGCTGTGTGGCCTAACAACTCAGGATACAAATTTCTCCGGCAATGACAGCACAAGAGCTAGACTTGATTTCTATGCTCTACATTTGAATTCAGTATTTCTGCTGACCAGGAGTAACATTCAGCATGACAATTAATTTAATGAACTACTAATTCACAGTTGACCTTCAATGAAAGTACTGTTTAATTACCCACTTTTTCTGAAGTCAGGCATAAGAATGCTAAGCCCTTTCCAAAAAGGTGCAGGAGGCACATGTTAATTTTAGTAGCAAAGGTCATTACATACGTATTTCTGCACTTTTTCCTGGCATCCCTCCTGTCAGAGGATTACTTAATGTACATCTATGAAGACAAAGAGGAGAAAAAAATCCTTCGTGGTCTTTCAGCTTCAACTTAGTAAAGTCCTGTCTCCTATCCCCTTTTTCCTTCATTGTCTTTTCAAAAATAAGTTTAAATACAACATTAAGAGAGGAAATATATTGTCTTGCAAATTGAAGTGGTAAGATTAGATTAGTGCCTATGTATACTTGTAGTATATGTTTTCAGTCTACTGTAGAGTGCTCTCTCAGGAGAAAAAAAGCTTCAGAGCAGAATTAAGGGACATTTTAGTATAAGCCTGAAAAAAAACCCACAACAACAACAAAACCCCACCACTCATTGAGCAGGAAAAATAACTAAGTAAATTAACCCATGCTTGACAATCAGAATTGTAAAAACACTTCCTCTGGAAACAAAGATCAATTTCTGCTTTAATCTATAAGCGCGAGATGTGAACCAATGGCTTTTCAGAGAAATAAAGATTTCTTGGCCTGTCTAGATTTATCTTCTCAGACTGAAGAAGTGGGCTTCATGTCAGAGACTGCCTTTTTTTTTTTTTTTACTCTTATTGCCTGAGGAAGTGTGAAAACAGCCTAAAGAAAAAGTCAGCTCTAACAATATTGAGCTTATTCTCTCCCTCTCTCTTTGTTTCATCCTTCCGGCTTTGATGCTTTTCCAGAAGTATTAAAAGTAGCCAACCCCGGTGAGAACAGAAAGAATGTGTCAGAAACTGCTCCTTACTACAACATTTTCCTAAGATACCAAATGTGTATCTCTTCTGTCAAATTATATTTCACTTGTTTCTTTGGTGGTAGGAGGAGGACAATGGAAGGTAGGTATCACATGATCAAGTTTAACAACTTGCAACTGTACAATTTGTTTTATGCTTGAGAAATGTAGGAGGCATCTTATTCACAAGGACGGAGATGTGGGTAATTGCAGTGGGTTAGTTTGTTACGGTGTGGTGCGGTTGGTGTGTTCTGGGTTTTCTTTAAACCAGAAATGAGAAAGTGGAATTAAGAGCAGAAGATACAGCCTAGATAAGGCACAAGAAATTTGTTAAAAATCACTTTGTATTGTTTAATTGGCTGCCTCCCTACCGAACTGAGTAAACACAGACAGGATGCTAGGCTGGAGGTAAATTTCATGCCTCGTTGTCACAGAAAGGCTTCTGGCATCTGTAACAAAAAATGATGCCAGATAAATGACTGTTCTCATGAAGCCTCCTAAAGAAAGCCTTCTTGTCAGTGGCCTGTGCATGCGGTTCTTTCTGGCACTCTGCTTTTGAAACGTTGGCTGTCATAGACTAGCTGCTGTAAACCTAATGTTGATTTTAAAAGTAAACTTAAGTTGATATCAACTTTGACCATCAATTCCTGAGTCTCTGACTGGCTGTGGAAAATCATGACTTAAAGGTCATCTTTGCTGGTTTTTTTTAAACAGGAAAGGCTCTAGGAGTGGAGAAAAAGAAAGCACCAGACCTTTTCTGATGTCCCTAGCACTGTGCTGAGATTTAAACACTGTGTCTTGGGTAGAGAGACAGTTACCCAGTCAACAGGGCTGCCCTTTCCGGTGCTCTCCTCAGAACTGGTTTGGTATCCCTATGTTTTAGTGTTAGTGATCCCACCATTGCACACTCAGACACATGAGGTCAAGCTGATGACAACAAAATCTAACTTGAGAAAAAAAGGATTAACTTTCAGTCAGATAAGCTGCCTGATCCAGCCGAAAGTGAAAAGGGTATTATTTTAATATTCATATGTATTGCAGGCTTTTACTACCAAGAGTGTTATCTAAGCTCCAGTAGAAAATACTTGGAAATTCTGGACACTAGATGTGTGGGCTGCACAGTGAACAATGTTTTCGTTGAAGCTATGAAGTTCTGAAACAACTAATGACTCAGTGCTTTCAAAGATACTTTTTTTCTTTTTTGATGTTCCGGCATTCAGCTCTTAACAGGGACAACATTTTGATTCCAGTCATCCCTGGGTCATGGAAATTAATATACACATTCTGTACTACTATGCTAAATTTGCCAACAAAAAGAATAATGTAATTCAGTAAAGCAGATCATTATAAATCATGTTTGTACTGAAACAAACATGACACAGCAGGAAAAATAATTGACCATACTCTTTCCTAAGCAGGCCCAGATTATTAGTAATGTTAAATATAGACATTCACATCAAAGCCATTAACGTATGCTTAAAATGCATCAACAATTCAGTAATTTTAAAGTTCAACCTGGGAAATCACCTTTTTACAGATAATATATAGGACAGGACTGTTAGATCATAAGCCAGGAAGCGTGAAAAAGATAGAAATATGGCCAACTATGTCTTTTGTGCACATCACCATAACCTCAGTGTATTTCAGACCTCAGGCTGCCCATGAAGTTCTGATCCATTCTTACACCAAAACAGCATCTATTTGCAAAGCTGTGACCTCGCGTTTTGGAGTATGTGATACTGCAAGAGCAGAGAGGAGAAACTAGTGAAATTGGCAGTATAGAAATGCTAAATAGTTTGGTACAAAAACCATCCACTACTTAGAATCAAGGAGCAGAAAGCATTTTGTGATGCTTGCCTTTCCATCCCTGTGCTATGCGACAAAGAAAAAAAAAATTAGAAGGCGAAGCACACTCTGTGTCTCTCACACATAAAGACACTAATAGCTCAATCTCCCCATGGTGCCTAGGTTCCTATAGTTTTATCATTAAAGATTTTGGTCAGTCAACTGTGGTGGTAATTATCACATAAATTAACTGAGAGACAGGAAAACCAGAAGGTAAGACAAAATCTCACCTCCAGCAACAAAGTATAGGACTCCATTTTCCAGTAATATTTTCAAACCTAACACCAATGATGAACAAAGTTTTTTCTGAAATATTGCTTAGGTTACAGAAAGCAAGCCTGTTAGTCTGTGCCATTTACCCCCCGGTATCCAGCTTTTATCTGCTGACCTGTCACAATAAAACAATTCTGAAGATGTATTTTCAGATACAGGTGATTAGCACAGCAAGGAAAGCAGCAGAGTGAAAATTCTTTTTCAGATAAGTGTTACTTGCAAGGAGTATAGACAGAATGAAAAGCAAAACCCTAATCAGTTTGGCTACACTAGACTACAGTGCTCAAACTTTTGAGTTGTGGGTTTTTTTTATGTTTTGGTTTGGGGTATTTTTAAGGTTTGGGTTTTGGATTTTTTTTAGATAAGGGCATTTTACTTTAAAATAATTCAGATCACCCTCAGTTCTGCATGGAAACGGTGTTAGCTTTTCAATGCATTCAACTGACAATGGAAATTTCCAGCAGAATCCCGAACTTTGACTTTCGAGAAGCGTTTGAATAAGGGCAGGTGGCACACTGAGATTTCACTACTCCATTCTATTGCTCCAAGACAGGTTCAACTTATTTCTGCTGTCCTTGATAGAGCTGCTTTTCGGAGGGTTTTTTTGGGTGTGTGTTTGTTTGTTTTTAAGATCTCCAACAGCAGAGATCTTACCTTGGTACTAAATGATGCTTACTGTTAGGAAGTTTGCCATGCATTTGTTGTACATTTTAGGGTATTTTCCTCTCATTTAAACTCAAAGTTCATCCTTCACACAAGGGAAAGATTAAATTTTGTAGCTGTTGCAGCACAGACATTACCTACCCTTTACAACATTTATAAGTTTGGAATGTCATGAGAGCACACTAGGAAGGGCAGTTGCTGATATAAATGATTATAATTAACAGCTAATCCATTCACTACCCTCTGTAACAGAATATTCTCACCTTTCCTTTTCTCTTCTTGCAACTCTACTCAAGTATTTAATGATTATGCAGGAGGCGACAGACCTTAAAAAGCGGGTTACATGAATACTGCCCATTGACTTGAAACACTGTCACTTTTGTATTGTTAAAACACAGAATCACAGACTGGCTGAGGTTGGAAGGGACCTCCGGAGATCACCCGCTCTAACCCCCCTGCTCAGGCAGGGCTGCTTAGAGCTGGTTGCCCAGGACTGTGTCCAGCCAGCTTCTGAATAGCTCCAACGTGGGAGACCCCTGAACTTCCCTGGGCAACCAGCTGTCAGTGATCAGTCACCCTCACAGTAAAAAATGATACCTGATGTTCAGAGGGAACCTCCTGCATTTCAGTTTGTGCCCATCCTCTCTTTTTCTGCCACCGGACACCACTGAAAAGAGCTTGGCTTCGTCCTCTTTGCACCCTGCCTCTGAGTGTTGACATACATTGATGAGATTCCCTGTGAGCCTTCACTTCTCCAGGCTAAGCAGTCCTATTCTTATGACTATTCTTCCTTAAAATCACAGGCAAATACCTGCTTAATCAATGCCCTCACCGAACCATTGCACAATCAGAGGGGGAGGTGGAGGTCTATCACAGTAAAATTAGAAGACGTAGGGTTCTGTGGTGAGCTCTCTCTTCTACTATTTGCATACACATGAGCAAAACCACATGCTGCTGCTGAATCAGAGGCTTTGAAAGTTAATAGAAAACACAAAACATAGGTCTGAATGCTATACATTAAAATAAAGCCATTTATCACTGTCCCTATATCATCACAGAATGAAAGGCAGATACATTGAAATGTCATATTACAGACCTCCACATAACAAGAAGGAAATTGATTGCTGACATACCACTGCTAATTCTGCTGTCCCTCTTCTGTGCAGTGGAACTCCTAAACATCTTCCAACTGACAAAAAACGAGTAACGCATTTTTCTTTCATTTTTTTGCTTGCTTCATGCCCACAGCAGCATAAAGATAATACACTGACATACAAGCTGGCTGAGTAAGGGAGATTGGCCGTGATGGAAAATAAGCTAGTGACATTTGGGAAAACTTGGCAGGCAAAGGAAAAAACACCACACAAAAACCCCAGACACAATCAGAGCCCCAAAACTTTTAACAGCAGCAGCTAATCAGCTGAAGTTTGAAAATGAATCCAAGTTTGCATAATGTGCATAACTCACATTATGAATTTTTCTAAGGTTGCTTTCTGTTTTATGAGTCTCTTGTCCTAACATCAATATGCCAATGGCTTGAGCAGCCTGTGAGGTGGTAGATGTCATTGGGAGATCATTTTCTCTTTTAGACACAATAATGACGACTTGTGAATAATGTCCATATGTTATAATACTTGTTTCCACAAGCTGCTGTAATGATTACATGCCATTAACTAAACAAAGAAAAATCTGAACTAAAAAAGAAGCCAATCATAGATTCACAGAATGGTTTGGGTTGGAAGGGACCTTAAAGATCATCCAGTTCCAACCCCCCTGCCATGGGCAGAGACACCTTCCCCTAGGCCAGGTTGCTCCAAGCCTCATCCAGCCTGGCCTTGGACACTTCCAGGGATGGGGCATCCACAGCTTCTCTGGGCAACCTGTCCCAGTGCCTCCCCGCCCTCTCCGGGAAGAACTTCTTCCTGACATCCAATCTCATCTCCTTGCTTTCAGTTTAAAGCCATTACTCCTTGTCCTGTCACTACAGGCCCTTCTAAAAAGAGCCCCCCAGCTTCCTTGTAGCCCCCCTTCAGATACTGGAAGTTGCTATAATGTCTCTGTGGAGCCTTCTCTCTCCAGGCTGAACAAGACCAAGTCTCTCAGCTTGCTCTTAATAGCAGAGGTGCTCCAGCCCTCTGCGCATCTTTGTGGCCTCTGCTAGACTCACTCCAACCAGTCGATAAAAAAACCAAACGGAACAGTCTGCAAAAAAAAAGTCTGTTTCAAGTTGTATTTCAGTTATTATGAGCTCAGTTTATTGCCTTTGTTATGGAGTTTGTTGCAGGTTGCCTTTGCAGGGCCCCTGCATGAACGACCTCCCCAAAAGAACCAGACAAACCAGGACCAAGTCTTATCAAGAAAATAATGACAAAAGAAGTAATGAAAAGCACAGGCAAAATTATTGGTTTCCTTTCTGGATGAATGCTATTTCTACTTAAGAATGCCTCCCACTTTGGAACAGGAAATTTGACAGAATGTGAATTTAGAAAAGAAAATTAAACAAAAAGCATAAATACTTTACTTCTGAATAACTGGAGCTCACTCTTGAAGTCTGAATATGGATACAATCTTCCAGCAGTTGAGGATGTTTTAACTGTTTTCTGCCTGGCTGAGAGGTGAGCCTCGGTTGTCCCACTAACCCACAAAAACCAGCACTCCCAATCCATGCACTGTATGGTTGAGATTTTACTGGACCTGAGGGAATTCAGCATTGTTCTTACTGGAAATCAAGACGAACTATCCAGCTTTCTTGGATTTCTTTTAAAAATCTAAACCACTTTGTTTGGATTTCAGTCATTTTGGAAATGTTTCACAGCATCCCACACACACAACCTCCCTCCAGGGAAGTGGCAAGTGACTTGCAAAAGATGGAATTTTTACACTGTAGGTCTGCAATAACAATCCCAGAAAGCACCATCTACTGAAGACTAACTTAAAGCTTGATAAAGTGCCTATTTATGCCCTTCCAGCTCCCATCCACATGACTACAAAAAATATTTTTTTGCACAATAGGACAGGGGAATCACTTGAAAGGTAAAAATTGATTTCAAAGGCTCAGTGTGTATTTGGCATCATATGCACTGAAAATCTGATGTAGTATTTTAGAGCAGAGTTCTCACAGTGAACATGCTTTACCCTGGAGTACTTCTACCAGTGGTTTCCTGTATCTGTTTAAGCATTTTATAAAACCTCTTAGTTCAATAAATGCTGCAACATCAAATAGTATACTTTTGAATTATGCAAAATTTTATTATACATGTTGTAAATAAACTCTATGAAACATTAATCAAACTTTAAAAACATTTCATAAAGCTCTGTGCAATGCTTCCTCTTTGGGATATTTTGAAAACTATGATTCTGACATGAGTACAGAGGTAAAACTCTTCCAGAAAGACAACTGTTTTGTGCAAGTGGTATCAAAACACATGCAACTCCATCAACTGAATGCCTGGTTCACTCTAGGCTTATGCGGAGACTAATGCAGCGTTTACCAGCTGTTTTCCTCTCTGCACGTGCTGCACCAGAAGCTGACTTACCAGAAATCATAACACTTCTGGAAAGTTCTTACAGATTTTAAGGGAGAGTTTATCTGAGGCAATCAAGAAATTATGAGTACAAAGAAGAGGATCAAAATAGCTTGGATCTGAGGTTTTTTTTGGTTTCTATGCAAGTCAAATGATAATGTCAACACCAGAGTCACACACCATCCCAAATGAATTCCCGTTTGCAACATACAAATGTTTTGAAGAGACTACTACTAAAGATCTGGAAATACATTGACTTTTTTGTAGCTGCACTGCTTTTCCAAACAAATCACACAGTAGACTAATTGCATGTTAACCTAAACAAAAAATTGAAATGAAAATGGATTCACAAACTTACCATATGAAACAGTTCAGATGAGGAAGTCCTGAATGAATTTCTATTTACAGTATTTGTTTCTATATACTCTCTCTATTAGGAAGAGTATATTTTAAAAAAAAGAAGAATCTGAGAGTCACATTTGCCAGAGTATTCTTAAGTTTCTGAAAAAACTTTACAACTCTGTAAAAGAAAATCCTGCAGTTAAAATACATTAAGATAATTATGAAGGACAAGGGACAAGGATGATTGAAAGAACTAGAGAACCTAAATAAAAACAGAAGGCAAGTGATCTGGGTCTATAGAAATAGTAAATGAAATACACAGGAGCAGCGTAACAAGGCCAATACCATTAACAATGATTAATGACCTCCCTGATAGCATAGACAGAATAAGAATTTTGGTGTATGGCATTCGATAACCTTGCATGTATTAGAAGTGAAAGTACTCACAGCATTTTAAGCTAATAATTAAATTCATTAAATACAAAATATTAGAACCCTATTTACATTATGAAAGCTTAAATTAATTTTACTAAGAAGATTTTAGTAAGAAAGGTATACAGGATTATTTTATTAAAATTTCGGTATTGAAAGATAAAAATAGAGAAGTATGAATTCAAATGTAGAATCATTATATAACAGTTGGAGTTTTGTGGGTTTTTTAAGTAATTTCTTGTGCCTATAATCAATGCACCTTACAAAAGGAAGCTAAACATTAACTTAGCTTAACTGTTATCTTAATTTTACTGATAGAAAACAAAAGCACAGAAAAAGGAAAGAAATGCCCAAGGAAACAGACAGGCAGGAATAAAATGAAAAAATACAGTCCATGCTCTTTAAACTGAGGTTAAAACCTACTTTTATAAATTATGCTACGTTTAAACAATATATTGTACTATTAAATAAGCTACCTATTTCCTGTTTTTTGATTAATTTTTATAAAACTTCAAGAAAGTTTATAACATCTCATGCCTTTTTCTTAGAGATGTCTTTGCGGCAGTGCCTGACTTGCTGCAACAAAGGCCCAGTTTAGCAGCTGGATCAATACCGACTCCCTAGACTTCGGTGTAAGATTAACAGTGCACAGCCTCTTTGTCCAGAACACAGCTATGACTGAGTTAAGTAGAAACCCATTTTTCATTGTACAGAGGTGGGGACTCACTCTCTGTCAATGTTGGTTGAAAAGCAACTTATTTCTTGTGCATAATTAAAGCATCTTCTCTAATTGCACAGCAGCACTGGAAAAGTTTAATCAGACCTGTTACTTACGTATTTGTTTTTCTTGGTTGGCTAACTTTCCAGTTTATGATCTATACACCACCACCATACCTGGTAACCCCAGGTTTTAATCTTCTCTACTCCGGTGCCCTCCTTACGTTCAGCACTAGTACCACATGTTTCTTTCCAGCCCATCCTGGTCTCAACTGCTGAGAATTTGCTCTTAGTAAACACAAACAAAAATTGTAAACTTTGATTACCTGTTAGCAACTAAAGGTGGAGAGCATGTGCTTTTATGCATGATACATATTTAGCACTTTTCATATGAAAATATCAAATGGACTTTCTAAGTGAACTTCACAAGGTGTAGAAAAATCAATTAAAAAACCCTAAGGGAATAACCTATCAAGAAGCATGAGAAACTAAATGTACTCATAGCTCATAAGTCTCATCTAAATAGAATAGATGATGAATTCCAATGGACTGTAAACAATCAAAGATTGAATTTAGAACTGAGAATAAAGCTAAGAGTTATGCCATTCAGAAGAAACCTTCAGCCAAACTGTAGAAAAGTGCTTCACACAGACGTTTTACCCTAATGAATCAGAACCTCTATCGTTTGTTTCTGATCCACGAATATATACATGAAAGCACTGTGGACACGCGCTGGAGGAATGACAAAGCACATGTGTGTGCTTAACAATGGCTAAGCTTTCAGTCCATGCAGGCTCTGAAGCATTTCAGGGCAGATTCAGCCTTAGGTAAACATTTACCATAACCCAAGTTTATTTACAAACATTCCTCACCAGTTGTCAGGTGGCTCAGACTGACTGTCTAGATTCTTTCTTCCTCTTCTTAACCTTTTGACTCAGGCGGGCAAAATATGACCACAGTAGCAAGAAAGGCTGGAAGCTTTGTCTGTTTCTGATTGGGTTTTGGGGGTTTTGTTTGTTTTTTTTTTTTTTAAACACAGTGAAAAAGACTCTTCCTTGCCTATTATTCAGAGGTTCTTTCAGTTTGCAATTACTTAACCTAGAACTAGGATACAATTACAGAAAATCTTGCAGATACTGGAAGTCATATAAACCATAATAAAATGAGAAAGTGAATTTATTAATAAACTATGAAGTCAGATATTAAAAGAAAACTTAATTCTAAATTCTTCTCTTCTGTGACACAGTATCTGCTTGATGCCACAGAAAATCCTTTTCACTGGTTTTACATTGATACCTTAAAAAATATCTAACCCAAACCAGCACAACTGCATCTTCCTTATTTTTAGAGCTAATGGGGAAAAAAAATGATGCATGAAAATAGCTTCCTGCATACAACCATGCAAGGATGCCTGTGGCCTCTGTTTTCTCCTGACAGACACATTTAGGTACATAAACATCTATCCTTAACCAGATTGTCAGAAATAGCCTTTAAATATATCTTCTACATTAATATGTTCTTCTACATTTATACAAGTATTCTACTTATAAAAAAGAAATTGTTTTATTCAAGGGATTAATCACATAACTTCACACTCCAAATAGGCGTTATTCAACTACCATTGAGAAGTTTTGTTCAGGAAGTTAAATTAATTTCTTCCCCCCCTCATAACAGAAACCGTTATTTCACCTTTCAGGCCCTTATTTCCCCCAGGTTACACCACTAAAAGACGCTACACCAGCCAAATTCCAATTATACTCCTGATAAGCTCTAGCCAGCCCATCTGTAGATAATTTCAGAAGTCACAGATGCAGCAATAACCACTGGCAAACCTGGTATATCAATGGCTGCAACGAAGGCTCAGAGTTCACTCTAGACAGATGTTCTGGCAAAGCAGGATAGTTAAAAGAAAAAAAAAATCCAATAAACAATATCACCATTATCTACTCAGGGACCAGCGGTTTGCACTCAAATGTACTTGTAACAGTGAGAAATAGCAGCTGATGTGTATTTTCCTTCTAATAAGTGTTTCTATTTCTCCAATTTTACTTCCCACTCCTGTGAGTCATTTCCTTGCTGTCCTACCTCACTTATCTGGCTAGTTGCTTGCTAACTGCTGCTTATTTGCACTTAAAACAGTCATTATGTTTCATGTATCTAGATAATTAGGCTAATGACAGCAGGTTTGTTTCTGTTGATTCAATAATGCATCACAAATAATATCAACATTGTAAAGTCTGCTTCCTTAGGAATCATTAATAAGGCCTTTCACAAAATCAAAAAGTTGGCTAATAAGCTGCATTCAACCGTAATAATGATGATGCAGTTAGCTTTATTTGCTTTTTGCTCCTGAATTCTTAGGGTGAATGGATATTTTCCTCCAGTCTTTCTTCATTATATAAACACCTCAAATTTAGTTCAAAAATGAATGTAAAACAGCCTTTGTATGCATTCAGTTAACTGAGCAATACTGGTGTTAAAAAAACAAACAAACAAACAAACAACACAAAACTGAGCCAAAACTCAGCAAACTAAATATTCTGGCATTTGACATAGTATCATATTAATTATATTCATCATTTTTTATCATTAATCATACCATTAAGTATACCCAAACAACAGAGTTAGTACCCTCCATCCCACAACATACTATGGGCAGTAGAAGAGAGAATGGGTTGATTCCAGTTGGAGATTAAGAGATAAGTAAGACCTCCCCCATCCAGATATTAAATTGACTCACTTCTTGATTACACCTAAATTACAAGATCATTAAAAACACACATTCAATTAATTGGAAGAGTTGTCTGACTATAACAAATTTGAATGGTTTTGCCAGTCTTGGAGGTGTAATTGCTACAAAACGTAACAGGTTTGCTGTATCAAACCTGAGTGAAATTGCATCCCACACAATGTAGCCTGAAATGAGGGTTAGCTTAAAATGCCGATTTTGTGCCGAAACACAAACACGTCCGATTCTGATCAGAACTGGAACTATAACATCTGTAGGAAAAAAAACCAAACAAACAAACACAAAAAACCACAAACCAAAAGCCCCAACAACCAGCAAACCAACCATTAAAAATCCAAGGACTTGCCTGAATTTAGGTCCACAGAGTATAGTCCTGTCACTCAGAGAATAAGGTACAGCCATTGCTGCTGACAGGCAACAGAGATTGCACTGAGTTTGCAAGGCCTCATGACTGAGGCTTTGGGAGCCTGGCTTGGTAGGAGCTTGCCTTCAAAGGCTGTGAGCTTTGGTTTTACTTAATTTAACAGCAACTGTTACTGTTTTAATGGCCAAGTGGCCATTAATTTGTTTAATGTCTGATCGCCTTTGTGCGTTACGAACATTTCTACATTTACTCTGTGTGGCCTGAGACGTTTCTGACTCAAGTAAGGATGCAGGGTCAAGGAACACAAGCCTGCTATGGAGGCAAAGGCCCTGCAAGTTCATAGAATCATAGAATC
>NW_010245656.1:6852-7170 GCF_000690775.1 Eurypyga helias | reverse complement strand
GGTCGCTCTCTGTCGCCGCCCGCTGCGGTGTCGGGCGGCTTCTTCGTGGGCGGAACCCTGGAGGTCGTCTCCCTTCCAGACCCAGCCGTGGATGTGGAAAGCGAAAGCCTCTTCGCTCCTTTTCGGCCGGAATGACGCGTTAAGTCGCGTGCCTGCACCGTTCGTCCCAGCTGCTCGTCCCGTCGCGCTCCTAGGTGGAAATACCGGTGTTTTGGGCCTGTGTTTCCCTAAAACGTCAGGCAGACCGGGTGGAGGGCAAACGGTGTCGTTAGGATCAGGCTTTCGTGATCCTGTCCTAACTTCCGGAAAGGCGGGGAA
>NW_010245656.1:0-6830 GCF_000690775.1 Eurypyga helias | reverse complement strand
AACCGAACAGGAGCTTGTCTTTTTGCTCTTTATGTCGTATTTTGACTTTTTTCTATGCTCTGCGGCGTCTGTTGTTGTTTGTGTATCCGGCCGAGCTCCAGCCTGATGGGATGCGACAGCCTGTCCCTCAGGATGACACTGGTGGTTACATGCTCCTGTTTGGTGGCCGAGCAGAGGGGAGAATCGAAGTTTTTGTGAAGCCAGTTGGAAGCATCGCTTTAACTGGGTCTGGTTTTGTAATTACAGGGTGGGCCCGCGTGTTTAAGGACACTTGTATGGGCAGACAGGACTGTAGGGAAGCATTTAGAGCCATTCCACAATTGGAGGTGCGTGAGACTGGCGCTGCCTTTGATTCTAAGTGAATGAGCCTGGAATGAAGTCTCGTTTGGGTTGGGGTGATTTTGGTTTAATGGCAGCTCGCTTAAACATCATGGAAAGTTTCAGGACCTAAATCCTCTTGTGTACGGCTCTTAGTGTGCTGAATCTCTGCTTTATAAATAAATTGAAGGGAGCTTTTTGTGTTGTTTTCCCCACCTCGTCTGCTTTCCTTGAGTGTTTTTGTACTATGCCAGTGCGTTAATTATCCAAGTTTACTTGCCTTTATGTCCTGTGGTGGTGGGTTGTTAGTTTGTTTGTTTATTTTCCTGTAAATTGTTATCTTGCTGTGCTCAGCTCTACTCCTGTTGCAGGTTTTAACTGATATATTGACTGTGATATCAATCAGTTTTTTTCAGTGCTGTGTACATGACTCTGATGGATGTGAATTAGCCAGGTCATCTATGCTGATGGTTTGATTTTAAGGACGTTACCTCCAACCATAGTGTGAATGTTTACATTTGCAATACCTCTGTGCATCTGAAACCTGTTAAGTTTCATGAGATTGGTCAAGGTTTTCTTGACGATCGTCATCCTTGCCTTGCAGTAGCCTTCAGTTCGGTGCTCTGTGAGGGCCCAGTTTTTTTGGCATTGCTGGTGACTTTGTTTTGAGGCACAGAAGTTCTGTCCTCCCTCAGGGTGGATTTGTTAACAGTCTGCCTGTGATAGCCGAGATAGACGGTGATATATGAGGATCAGGATACACTAGGCTGGTATTAGAATTATTTATTTATTTTAGATGAGAGGGAGGTAAGTGCTTTCTGATTAGGTTGTGGACAGTGTAGAGTAAGTCATACCTGCTTTTTTTCTTGGATGGATTATTGCCTGTTTCATTCTGAGGCAAGGTCTTGCCCAAAGTGCTTTCAAAGTGGAGCATGAAAGTAGCCCAAAAATAGTAGCTGGTTACTTTTTATGGGACAAAGTGGAAGTAATGTAATCCTAAGCGTCATCCACACATAAGCTTACTGGGTCTTTATCTGAAATTTTTGAGGAGTTTTTAATATGCTTCATCCTGTCACCTGTAGGTGAACTCTGATGAAACAATTGTCTGGAGTTGAGTTCAGGTGTGTGAAGATGGTGCTCATCGGTGGTGGTATTTCAGCAGTGTGGATTGTACACTGGATGTACTCAGGCAGCTTCAAGCTGTTCTTTGTAAATTATGGTTTTTCCTCCTTAGCAGGAAGAGTCATGCAGGGAGGTGTTTCTCCTGTTAGTAGGTAGGGAGTATTGCCTTAATAAGATGACAGTCCTGTTATGTTGACATTCTGGATAAATGCTGACCTTTTGGTAACCTGCTTTCCTGGCAAAGCATCGAGGAGCTGAAGTGGAGTAGGCTGGTAGCTTGCTTCCTTTGCCCTGTTTTAGTTGAACTGAGCTGCAGCACAGCATGGGTTAAATGCTTGATATAAAAAATATATCTAGATTAGAGGCTGCCTCTCTATTTTTTTTTTTAATCTGAAGATTTTTGAAGTAAGAGCCTGTGGTGTGGACTGAGTTACAGAGACTGGAAGGGAATGAGGATACGGGTCAGATTGTATCAGTCTTGTTGCTCTGAGTCTTGCTGTTTAGCTGGTACCTGGAAACGTGCTAGTGAACTACAAGTAGAGAGTTTTAGCTTAAAACAATATTTTAAATTATCTGTTCTCCCACCCAAGTTCAGCTTTCAAAGAGGCTTTGGGGAAGACAGTGAGTGCATCACAAGAAAGGTAACGGGTAACTTGCTTGATAGGGAGCTAATGGCATAAACGTGTAGTCGGTGATACAGGCCTCTTCGAATGAGCACCGGTTTGAGTTTGTTGCAGGATGTGAAGCTTCCTCTAAGTTGCTTAGTTCCTAATGCATCCCAGGGATATAAACACTGTTTTCAGTGAGAGTCCGAAAGAGAGCTGGTGTCTGGGTTTTTAAAACTTACTTCAGTGAAGCAATGTGACAACAACAGGTAGCTGAAAGGTTAATATCGCAAAGTTCTCACGAAGTTCAGGTAAAACACAGGACTTAAAATCTGTTCCTTTGTCCAGATGTGTCTCCTCTCAAGACTGCTAAAAGGAATGGTGAAACTGAGTTAGTACTTTGTCAGGTGGTTGGTGTGTCTGTAACAAAACACAGATAGATGATCTGCCAATAGCGGGTATTTATTTTTTTGGAGTTGAGTAATCTTAAGTGTTGCGTGTCGCATTTTCACTTACATAGTTTTGTTTTTTATGTTTCAGTACACATGCTTGTCAGGTGACTTAGGAAAGCAATTTTACTGATTAGAGCTACATGCCAGGAAAACTACTGGAATTTCACCTTCTGTTTCTGTCACATAGTCTTGTTCAAAATGACACCCGCTAAAAAGGGTGAAAATTAATTATGCGGTTGTACAAGTAAAGTCTGTCTCTTGTGTTTCTGTATTTCACTGCTGCAGAGAATTTAACTGTGTAGGATGGTCAGCAAAATGTACGAGTTATGTGTTTTTTTGGTTGTGCAGAAGAGAGGCTGTGCTTTCCTGCTCAGTTTTGGGAAGTATTCCTAGCGTTAAATGAGGTGGCTGCCTAATTGAGTTTGCTCTGTGTTTATCCCATCTCTCATTTAGAAACTCTTCTGTCTCTTGGTATAAAATTGCCATTCTACGCGTCCCTAGTCCCAGGTCCACTCTAATTTATCCCATTCTTCTAGGTTATGGGTTACAATTGCTGCACTTGGTATTCTGGCAGAAACCATAGTAATGCTATAATTTCTCCTGTTTGCACCCCTCCTAATACCATTGGTTTTGGTGGTAGCTGCACATAGATTTGAAGTATATTTTGAGGCAATTGTAGGTCCGTTTCTTTTGTTCATATTTATATCACAGCTCATTCTGAAAAAAATAAATCATTTCTTTGGTTTAATGAAGGTTGAACTTCATTGGCATCTCACAGGTCACTCATCTAGAGTGGGTGGACCTTTCCAAAGACTTGCAGCATCTATGAAAAAGAAAGGCCCTTTTTTCCCCTTTACTGCAATTCCAGTTGTGTGATAATTAGTGAGATGTCACTCCTGCAAAGCTATTTGTTGTAACATGTCGCTTTGTTTTGGTTCTTGTTGTTATTTATGGCTTCAGCCAGTTACCAGATGAAAACGCAGACCTTGGTAGGGTGCACTTTCCTTGAGGGATTGTTTTATGAGAGAAAAAGCCTGATGTTCGGCTCCCCAGCCTTTGGCATGGGAGTTGGTTTTGGTGAGGGAAATGGTCTATCTACCAGCTCAGCTGCTTCATGCTGAAACTCTCTGATTCTGTGGGTGTCTCTGGAGAACACGTGGTGACTGTTGCTGCTTTTTGCGCTCAAAACTGTGTTTCGGAGTCTCTGGTTTCTGACAGCACTGCTGTGTGTTGGTGGGAGAGAATGTGTCCGGGACAGTTGAACCTGAGGAGTCTCCCATGTTGCAGAGTCCTATGCACAAATCTCTCCCAGCCAGGTCTGTGCCCTTGTTCCTCTTTCCTGGGGTGATCCAGTAAGGCGTCGATTCTTCCACACCTCTGCTGCTTCTGAAATACTGAAACTGTGCCTTTTAGTTGTGTGCTTTTTGATAGGTATTTTGGGCTTCCTTTCTTTCTGATTGACCCTACAGCTGTTGAAGAAATGTTTTTTTCCTGCCCTAAGTAGTACTAGGCTTAGTTTCTGTGACTGTAGTTTCCTTAATCTATGTCTTGTGTACGGATTTTTGCTTGCCTTTGTTTCAGATCTTTTTGTTTAATGTCACTTTTAGCAAAGCATTGCTTTCTAAAATTACAGCTGTTTCATTTTGCTATCACAACTCTCTCATGGTCTAATTGCAGCCAGCAACTAAGTACCATGCAGCTGCTGGCTCACCTCCTCCCCTCCTCCAGGGGAGGAGAAGAATCTGAGGAAAAGGAAACTCGGGAGTTGAGATAAGAACAATTTAATAATTGAAAGTAAATGAAATAAAATAATGATGCCAGTAATACTAACAATACTAATATTGCTACTAATAATATGTAATGAAAATAATGGAAAAGACAAATGATACAGGTGCTCGCCACCCACTGACCAATGTCTAGCCAGTCCCCAAGTAGCAAGAGCCAGGAGACAGCGTGAGAGGGAAAGCCACCCCGTCCAACCCCCAACTTAGATACTGAGCGTGACATTTTAAGGAATGAAATATCCCTTGGCCAGTCTGGGGCAGCCGTCCTGACCATGTCCCCTCGTTGCTTCTTGTTGCATCTGTGTTCCCAACTTCTTTGCTGCACCAGAAACAGAAAAAGGCCTTGGCTTGATACAAATGTTACTCAGCAACAACTAAAACCACCAGTGTTATACTCTTCTCAGCACAAACTGAATAGTATTTCGGGCAGTGGCTTGGGGTGCAGGATGTGTTTGCTTCCACAGTTGTGAGCACGTGGCACCTGCCCTGATGGGTTTGTGAGAGTGTGATATAGTCAATCTGCCAGGCCTCCCCGTATTTATATTGCAGAGATCTTCCTCTGTACTCCCAAGGTGTCGTGGGTCCACTGAGCTATAGACAGGTCACCCTTGTGTTGCCAGCCCAGATCTACCTGAGCCACTGCAGTCTTAGCAGCCTGATCCACCTGCTGGTAGTGTTGATGTTCTTCGGTGGCTCGACGTCTAGGTACCTGGGCATCTGTCTACATGATGCACTTTGATGACCAATTCTCTAGCTGTGAAGAGATCTTGCCGTAATGTGGCAGCCCAGCTGGGTTTGCTTCTGCGCTGCCAGTTGCTCTGCTTCTATTGGCTTTCACCTCTGCAAACTGACTTGACTCACCTTGTCCTTGCTTTTCCACAATGCAGCAGGACCCATCAGTGAACAGGGCATATTGCTTCTCATTCTCTGGTAACTTATTGTACAGTGGGGCCTCTTCAGCACGTGTCACCTCCTCCTCTGGTGACATTCACAAATCTTTGCCTTCTGGCCAGTCCATGATCACTTCCAAGATTCCCAGGCAACTGGGGTTTCCTATGTAAGCTCGTTGTGTGATCAGGGCAACCCACTTACTCCAGGTAGCATCAGTTGCATGATGTGCAGAAGAGACCCTTCCTTTGAACATATGGCCTGGCACTGGCAGTCGAGGTGCCAGGAGGAACTGTGCTACAATCCCAGCCGCTTCCAAGGCAGCTCAAATTCCTTCATAAACTGCTAATATTTTTTTTGTTTTCAATTGGAGTATAGCGAGCCACGGATCCTTTGTATCCTTGACTCCAACATCCTAGGGGTTGACCTCGAGGCTTCCCTGGTTCCTTCTGCTGGAGACTCCAGGTAGAGCCATATGGTGGTGCATTTCTTCCCATCTTAGCTCCTGGACTGCTTTATGGCCTTAGAGATTCCTGTCAAATTTGAGCTGTTGTGCAGGAGGTTTGGTGGTTGAACACCCTTTATTATACCAAAACACTCTTGTGCTGCTAAAGTGGGGAATGTCCGTACTAGGGGTCAGTTGCCTGGTTATGGTGGGGGATGAGAGTGAAATAATTCAGACTGAACTCTTTGCCTGTTGAGAGATGCACTGACATCCTACGTGAATATTTGCACCGAACGCAAGGGGAAATTTTAATGGGTACCTTTATATAAATGTGTGTGTATCTATCTCTGTTTCTGTGTCTGTCTGTGTGAGTGTATGCATGCAACTTTATGTTGATAACTTTAAGTCCCTGATTAAGTTACTGTACTGATTTATTGAGAGTTAAATCCTGCTAGGGAATTACATAATCTAATTGTGTGAGATATCTGAATAGTGTTAAGGAACTTTGAATTATTGCTATCCCAAAGTTTTGCATCAAGCACAAAACTCCACATGCTTTGATCCTTTCCCTGATTTCTTGGACACAAACTGCTCACCAGGTCTGGGACTAGAGATGGATTCAGCCACACCCAGACGTCTCTTTTGATGAGTTTAGAAAGCAAGGGGGTCCACTCTGGATCTCATGACCAAATGAGAGGACTTTCCTTGCTCCTTTTGCCTAGTTCATATCATGACAATCGAACCCTTGCTCCTTTTGCCTAGTTCATATCACGACAATCGAACCCTGACTTGATTTTCCTGACTGCAAATAATTTTTAATTCATGTACAAACCACTTTAATCCATTGCTAATCTGACTTTTCCTTTGTATGCTTTTCCATGTCAAATAAGTAGTAGAGTGGATGTTGCCATCGAATTCTGTTAAGTCACGCTTCTCACATATTTGCATTAAAAATAATAGCTTTTCCCCTAATATTTGTGGCACTTATCTTTTAAGCGGCCTAAACCACTCAGCATAGCCTCTGTCTTGTGGCAGGCCATTCTCCCCAGCTGTGGTGTAGAGCACATTCTTTACCTCTGGCCCTGTCTGGTCTGGTCCAAGGGCTGCTGCATGCACGATCTCAGGTTTAACTTGTTCAAAGGCTTGTCGCTGCTCAGAGCCCCATCTGAAATCACTTTTCTTCCCTGTCAGTTCATAGAGAGGGCTGACAATCTGA
>NW_010245655.1:99381-108690 GCF_000690775.1 Eurypyga helias | reverse complement strand
CCTCTTCTCCAGGCTGAACATCCCTGGTTTTTGATTTTCCATGAACATCTTCTGGAAAGCACGGAGGAGCAGGTGGCACTCAGCTGGCTGTGGCAGCCTTATGGCACCCCGGGTTCCCCCTTCCTTGCGGGCAGCCCAAGGCGCTCTCTGCCTTACGCCCAGCAGTACGCCCCTGTGCCGCCGGAAGGGTTGGTTGCCCTTGGGCTGAGAGTGTGACCCGGGGCCTGGAGTGCATGAGTGGAGTTTGTGTCCAGCGCTTTACGGGAATAACCCAGATCCCCAGCGTCTCTGGGTGATGTCCTCAGGTTCTGCCGAGAGACTGCTGCACCGCAGTGCTGGCTGGAGGAGCCGGGGGTGCCTGGGAAGTAGCTCTTCACTTACCCGTCTGCCTCTTTGGCCAGCAATCCCCTTAAGTGTGACGAGGTTGGTTGGAGCAGCATGTGGCTGCCTGGCAGGCGGGCTGGAAGCAAAGTTAACGCAGGGGAAATTCTCCCAGGAAACGTAAACCAATCGGTACCGTATGGGCAGGCCCAGCTAATGCATTAAGCATATGGGAAGCACACGGAATACAGATGGAAGGGGGAAGATGAATCTGTAATAGCCCAGGAGAGAAGTCAGGGCAGAGACCTTCTTTCAAGAGTTCTCTTGTTTCTGTAAACACAAAAAGAAGGGAATCAGTCCAGACATGGCACTAAGGAGTTACAGCTCTTCCCAGTCAGAAGAATGTGCATGCAGATGGCAAAGGGAGTAGTAAAGAGTCAAGTGGACTAGAAAATTTTCAGACATGCATGTACTCCAGCCATGCTGTCTTCATCTACACACCCAGGTCACACGGCAAGAACAGCCTGTTAACGTCTGTGCAAAGCTGCAGCAGAAGCCAAATGTTGTGTACACACACACTCCCCAACTGCCTCTTTGGCAGTGGGGTTACAGACAAGGATACTCATGACTTCTTTGTGCTTCTCTCCCCTTCTTTGCCAGATACTGAGCTACAGCTGAGACGTGATTCCATCTTCTGTCAGTCTCTTGTGGCTGCTATTTGCACCTTTTCAGAGCAGTTACTGGCTGCTCTCAACTATCGATACAACAACAATGGGGAATATGAAGAAAGCAGCAGAGATGCCAGCAGAAAATGGCTGGAACAGATAGCAGCCACCGGGGTTTTACTGAACTACCAGTCTCTTCTCTCCCCATCTGCGGTAAGATGACGACTTGTGGCACCCTTGGGTCTGCTCACGCTTGCCCGTGTGCTTCGCCGCCGCTCCCAGCACAGCAGAGCCCTTCATTCCAGCAGCACGTTTAGACTCACTACAGCCGCCTCTGGAGATTCCTGCTGCTGACAGCCATATGCCAGTATTCCATATCTCATCATTCTCATCTCCTCACAAACGCTGGCTCCCCTGTCACACTAAACTGTAGGAATCTGCCTTCCTGCTTGGCGTAGGGCTGCTGGGTTTAGGGAGGCTTTACTGCCCGGCTGTTGGTGCGTGCGTGGTCTGCCACCTTCTGGTGAAAGCACACGTTTCAGCAGATCGGCGAAAACAGTTCGGAGTATTTCGTGAAGTCGGGCATGAAAGTTGAGCAGACACGGTCCGCTTTTATCGACTAGATAGTCTGCAGTCTCTCCTCTCCGTGCTGCTGGTATTGGAGGCTCCATGTGTAAGGAGAATTGGAGCTGCCCTTGCCGAGTTCATCTGCACCTAATGAACAGACAAGGCACAGCTACGGTCGCTAAGCCACCCTAGAAAGTGTGAATTAAAAGGTGCATAAAAAGCATCTCTGGCACTATGAAGGAGTGACATCTTTTTGACTTTGTGAACATTGTAGCTTGAGTGTGGGTTGTTACAGACGATCTAAACTACATGTGCACATGACTACTGCTTCTTCACATTGCCTGGGCTGCGTGGACATTATTTTGCCATAACCGATAGCCTGTTCTTCATATTTGTAGGTATAAAGTTTGGAGAAAGATCTCTTCAAACTTACTTAGTCCCTAAACCCCTCTACTGCCTGTGAATTACGTCAAATGACACGCAAGCAAAGCCAAGCTTTTATCACAGAGTTAGAGTGCTGTCAGTGATTAACTGCCTGGGATGGAGTTAAGGGAAAGCTCCACATTCTGCTCTAGGTCTCCTGAACCAAAGCCTGCCCCCACCAACTAGACCTTTCTGCCACTGATCTCTTTCTGGCAGATTATAACCTATTTCTATCTGTGTCTTTGCTCCAAAGAAGGAGGAGTGTACCATGCTGGAAGACATCCAGGTCACTCTGCCTGAACTGGACAAAGTTGCCTTCTATTTCAAGCAGCTGGATGAAAGCCTTGTAGCAAGTGAGTACTCTCGGCTGCTTTGAAGCTCCTTTTGTTTCTTTTTTGTTTTATGAGTTAATATCCTCCACGATGATAAATGTGACAGACCGTGTCAGCCCTGGAGAGCACTGAGCAGCTTCTCTGGAACACTGTTGTGTTCTCTCAGCTTCCCCTGCAAACACACAGCATAAAAAGCAGGACTGACATCGTGGATGCTGTGGCTGTTGTGTGATTTGTCACTGTGGTCTGTGCCCCTGCACCTTCCCTGTGTGATTTCGCGCCCAGGGAGACACGGCAGATGGTGAGCAGCTCCTGACAGATGTTGGTAATTTACCACACCACCTGAGGTAGAAGGACTGTCCCTCCCCAGCCTTTCTGTGTCCCACCTTGCCAGATCTCTCTCCATGTTTACTATGGGATACCATGCAACAAGATGGGATTTTAATGATTAACCATGTTTATTGTATCAGCGTCAAACAACATGCCAGGTCATGCTGTGTGTCCTTGTCCGTGTAGCGTTACAGAGCCTGCACTGCCACAGTAAGGGCTTTCCCTTACTCATCTAGCAGGGAAGATGTGAAAGGTCACTAGATAATCTAACTCAGCAAGGGTTTCACATTTCTCCTGCTGTGGTAAAGCAGCAAGTGTTTTATCTTTCTTTCTGCAGATACTCATGTCTTCTACCACATCGAAGGAAGTCGTCAGGCCTTGAAGGTTATCTTTTATCTTGACAGCTACTACTTCTCCAAACTGCCTTCTCGGTTTCAGAACGGGGGAAGCTTGAAGCTGCACACGGTGCTCTTTACAAAAGGTGCCTATAAAAAGCTTTCTTGAGAAAAATAAGCTTAGTGATGGTGGGGGAAGATTCAAGATAGCGAATGACCCTGAAGCTCTGAACACAGTGCAGCTGAGAACTACAGACATACTTAAGCAGCAGCTGTTTCTATTCTAGAAGACCTGGGGAGTGCTAGATTTCAGAATAAGGCACAGTCATGAGAACAAGAGATGGCTGACTGGGGCTTTTTTATGACTTCCTGTAAAGATTCCAGCTGCAGAGACTACCTGGACAGTCTGATCTGGTATCATATTAGATGTTCCCAGCCTGCAGAGTGTTTTTAAAAGCATACATCATGGCAGCAGCATCTGGGCTGGGAAATGACCTGATAAGCAAACACTCACACCCAAAAGCAATACAGGAAAATTTCTTGAAGGGGCTATGGATGGGGAGCAATTGCTGGTGGATAGAACTGCTTCCTGTGGAGCTCACCTTTACGATACCACCGCGACGTTCCCATACTGGGCAGCGCATTACACGTCTGCAGTAACAGGATCAGCCTTGGCACCATCCGACAGCCATTTGCTGAGCAGTGACATGATAGATACAGAAATGAATGAAAACTAATGACACAGGTTTACTAAATGTTTTCTTCTTCAGCTCTGGAGAGTGTGGAGGGGCAATCGCAACCAGCTGGCTCAGCTCTAGAAGAACTCCCACAGCAAATTAATGGTATTTCACTTGAAAAAGTGCAGCAATACTACCGTAAACTCAGGTATTTCATGCTTCTCCTTTGCCTTAAAAGACATCAAAAAGAGCACTCCTTGTGAAGGACTTTAAAATGTAATGGAAAAGAGATTTCAGTCCTGGTGGTTTCTTGTGGAAATACAATTTTGGGAGTTCTTCATTATGTAGAAACCTGTTAATTTTCTTCCCACAGTGAAGCTCATTCTGAAGATGGGATGAAATTCCCATCAAATTTGACTTCAGAGGTAAAATTACATAAAACAGGGGATTTGGAATGTTTTAGTACAGACCCTGTAAAATTACTGCAATCGAAACTTCAATAGGAAAGCAGATGTTGAAGTGCAGGATTTTTAGCGCAGCCTTCTCAGACATTTTATACGGGGTAGTGTGCATAGTTGTGCTCGCAGCAAGACACACCAACTGATGTCATCTTTGCTGGCCTTTTTGCAGGACATTTTACCTAGAGAGGTCGAACTTGCCCACTGACTCCAATACCACTGCAGTGAAAATCGATCAGGTATTACTGTCTTTATTTCTACATCGCTTGGTCTCTAAAATCCCAGCCGTGGGATACCCATATGGCAGACCTGTACAAGCCCAAAGATCATTTAAAACACATTCCCTGCCCTAAAGAGCAGGGAAGCTTGCCTACAGTTTTTTGGTTGGTTGGTTTTGAAGAAAACGGGCAGAACTGGGGTGGACCCAAACCCCTTCACTTAGGCACCAATAAGACTCCGTCTCACCCTGAGTGCCCCTGCTAAAGAAGGAGTATGATGTTAGACAGAATGAATGAATTCTCCTCTCCCACTAATGCATGAAAATGCATGAACAGATGTTCAATTTGCAAGTTATGCTTTGTTCACAATTAGAAGATTGTGAAGAAAACAACAGGAAAACAGGACTTGCCAGCATCTCGCGGAAAGGCAGCCTGTCTAACTGGGGCAGGTGACGTGATATATGCATGTAAGGCACGAAATACTCCTGCAGGGAAGGCAAAACCAGAGACTGTCTCTGCAATTGTAATATACGTTGTAAACAATCTGTGGGATTTATGATAATTGCAAAAAAAATGCCCCAAGCCTAAGTAATTGTTCTCATTTTTCCACTTCCAAAGTTCATATATATTCTAAATAGCTGTTACTGTGTGGCAGTTACTCTTGTGTAGATTATTGCGCTTAGACATAGGATAAAGGATTGTAAATGTCTTTCCCTGATGGTGTAAGTATGCCTCTGATGCATTATTTTATTGCTTTGTTCAGCTTATTCGCCCCATTAACGCAATGGATGAGCTTTGCAGGCTGATGAAGTCCTTTATTCATACAAAACCAAGCCAGTCGGGATATTCGAGCAGTAGCTTGTCAGGAGCTGGCCTGCTACCCATATCCTCTGAGCTCTGCTACCGACTCGGAGCCTGCCAGATTACTATGTGCGGTACGGGGATGCAGAGGTGAGATTTCAGAAACCGACATGTTACCGGTGGGAGCAGAACCTCTGTCCTCTCTAGAGACTGGAGCTGTGTATTTGATTCTGTTCAAAGCAATAGAAAGGGAAATCATAAGGGAATGCAATAAGGACCTAAATCTACCGTCTTTATTTTAGGGTAGCTTGTGGCTTTTAATGTTTTTATTAATAATTACAATGACACACCAACTTTTTAATGTTTTAGTGCATCAACCAATGTAACTGACTGAGTAATCTCATTGCTTGTAACTTGCAGTGAATGTTGTCTTGAATCATACACTGAAAATGCAGGGAATTCCTCAAAAATAGCTTTGGAACCTTTGTGTGTGCAAGCATTGATCCTAAATGCAGCACTGTTCTTCCAGCGTCTCAGAACTGTTGAGTAAAGAAAAGGTTCATCTGTGAATAACTTCACATGAATCAAGGCTGAAGAGCAGTGAAACGTAACCGTGTAGTAAAGATGCTGGAGGCTCAGCTTCAGTACCTGGCTGCAGCGAGGCTGGAAATGCAGGACACTCTGTAGTAAAAGACTGGAAAAGGAAATAGAAGAGCACGAGCTAACAGCAGTCATACTGAACACGTGCATGTCCTCTGCACACCTGTTTGTACATTTCTAAACGTGATCTGTGTTACTGTCTCTTTACCCACGTTCAGGAGTACGCTGAGCGTGTCCCTGGAGCAAGCAGCCATCCTGGCTCGAAGTCACGGCCTTTTGCCCAAGTGCATCATGCAAGCTACAGACATCATGCGGAAGCAGGTGAGCCTTCGGATGCGTGTCCGTTGCGTGCCACCAGTAACACCTTCCTACAAACGCCGCTGCCTTTCCGTATGGCACCGTGTTCTGCTGTTAGTGCCTGAACAGCTACGCGCGCTTTCGGCAGGAAGAGGTCAGCTTCTGCCCGTGCAGCCATTACAGCAATTAAAATACGTGCCTCGGCGTACACTGTTTGAGGTGGCTGCCTTGATGGTGAGAAAGCAGAGGCTGTCCGGTGTATTTAAGGCAATTTCTGTAGGCAAAAAGCCAAGTTGCAATCACAGTGTTAAATAGTAGAAATTCCCTAGTGCTAGACAGCAGCGCTTGTCTAGCAGCGCTTGTAAAGTGCTTTGGGACTAATTCCATCCTTTAAGTAAACACAGATGACTAATGTATCCACCCAATGGATTCCAAATCTTCTAAAAGTAGTTAATGGATTCTCAAATAAGAACCATACTCCCATTATAATATTTTCCCCCAGGGATCAGATGCTTTATCGATACTGTCAGTGCCATAAATTCTCTGTTTCCGTAGGGACCGAGGGTTGAGATCTCTGCCAAGAATCTGAAAGTGATGGACCAAATGCCCCAGTGTGCGCCCCGGTAGGTTATTGCGTTACGCGTTTTATCTGAGTGCTGCTTTTCTGTATCTCTGACAATGGTGGAGTTCCTGCTGTAACCAAAGATTTCCTTAGTAGCAGCAGTAGAAGAAAGAAAAAATTCCTGTTCTCCTTTCTCCCTGCACTTAGTGAGCTGTAGATCAGTCAGCTTTGCTGCTTACAGTTCACAGATCATTAACTTCCAAGTTCCTGTGTTTTCTGAACAAAACATACCTGATCAGAGAGAAGGGTCATTTGTGGACTATTGCTGAAAAGCCAGTGATTGACAGCCCTCTGTGGAACGCTTAGAAAGAAACTGGCAAATCCGACTGCCGATACGCAAAGACAGTGCATGGGCTGGTAGTGCTGGGTGCTAAGGAGGCCAATGGCACCCTGGGGTGCCTTAAGAGGAGCATGGCCAGCAGGTCGAGGGAAGTTATCCTCCCTCTCTCCTCTGTGCTGGTGAGGCCACCCCTGGAGTGCTGTGTCCAGTTCTGGGCTCCCCAGTTCAGGAAGGACAAGGAGCTACTGGAGAGGGTCCAGCACAGGGGCCGCTACGAGGATGAAGGACCTGGAGCACCTTCCACGTGAGGAAAGGCTGAGAGAGCTGGGTCTGTTCAGCTGGAGAAGAGGAGGCTGAGGGGGATCTTACCAATGCTTATCACTATCTAAAGGGTGGGTGTCAGGAGGATGGGGCCAGGCTCTTCTCAGTGGTGTCCAGTGACAGGACGAGGGACAATGGCCATAAACGGGAAAACAAAAGATTCAACCTGACCATGAGGAAACCCTTCTTCACTGGGAGGGTGACAGAGCCCTCCCAGGGAGTGGGTGGAGTCTCCTTCCCTGGAGACTTTCCAAAGCCGCCTGGACTTGTTCCTGTGTGATCTACTCCAGGGGATCCTGCTCTGGTGGGGGGATTGGACTAGATGATCTCTAGAGGTGCCTTCCAACCCCTTCCACTCCGTGAATCTGTGAGCTTGACTGGCTCGTTATGGCAGAGTAGGGTTAAGAGGAAGCACTTCAAGTCAGAGTCACCGTACAGTAAGGCAGCTCTAGGGAAGATCCGTTGCCCAGGGTTATGTACGTCTGTGTCTAGAAGACAGCTTTGAAAAGCCTTGTACATTTGTGAATCCTTCTGCACCTAACGAGAGCTGGAGATGTTCATCATCTTTCTCTGCAGGGTTAGCATACCTTTGGTTTTAAGAAAAGTCTTTCTGACCAAGTTGCTCCTATTCAATACAGCAGAGAGAAGAGAATATTCTTTAATAACACAGCATTTCCCCACAGTGGTAGTAACAAATCGTCATGATTTAGATGAGAATATATGCAAAACCAGTCTGTATGAACCGCAGAGGAACGCCTGGTTCTGCTCCTGTTAGTGGCATTATTTCCACACGGCGAGTCTCTGGCACGCAGGAGTCAGCATCAGGAAAGATCCAGGAAAATATGTGCCATCCCTTTGGATGGAGCGAGCATATTTCCTGGTGCTGGAGTCCTCCACGGGACATCCTGGTTCAGTGTCAAGAGGCTTCCATAAAACACCGGTGTCTGTTCACCCATTAAGACTTTGGAGTTAGTTAGTCTGAATAACACCTGCTGCTTTTTTGGGGGCGTGGGATTTTTTCCTATCTGCTCATGGAAATCTTTATAGAAAATCATTTTAAACTCCAGAGACGGTGATGGCGATTCCTGTGGCAGACTGGCCGTGTGCTGTTTTCTCACGGAGCTTAAGAAGAGCAGGTTTTGCATTTAGAACCTTACCCTTCTGTTGGATTGTAATTGCTGTTGGAAAACGGGATGGAAGGAGTCCGTGTTGGCTCCTGTACCGTGTCCCCAGTGTCCTACATCAGCGTTTTGGCAGTGAGGTTCTTTTGCCTTATCAAAGGCTGGGCATTACTTTGGTTCCATTTTTATGACCATAGCAGCATGCTCTGTTCAAAAAGAAACAGCTTCACAAACAAATCATCGGATGAGGTGTTTCTCTTCTTCCCTATACCCCCTAAATCACTGTGACAAATTCCAGGCTGTTTACTCAGATGCATGTGCTCCCGCTGAGATCCACCATCATACTGTGAGATAAAACTGAGCAAAGTTAAAAAGAGAACTGGTGAATTAATGCTTATTCTCAGGATTACGTTTCCCAGCACTGAGGTTTGTCCAGCTCTGTAGCAGCAGCTCTCCAAAGAGAAGTTATAAATGACTTGAGTTTATTCCAACGTCAGGTAGAAAAAGCCAAGAGACAGCTACCACGAACAGTCAGAATGCGCGTAGGTTTAACCCCTGGTCTCCGTTTGCGAGCCGGGTGGTTCAAACGTGATTCCAAATTTCAAAGTCCGTTCAGCCGCTAGTGGCACTTCTAAATTTGCAATTATTAAAATGAAAAATAGTGGTGTTCTTGGTGCGGAATTACCTCAAAAGCTTGCGGAATGATGAAGAAGGTGACGCTCATATACTGTGCCAGTACCTTTATGCTACCCTTCTTCTGGTATTTAATGCTGTACTCTTCATCTGCCTTGAAGACTCTACAGGTTGTGTCAGCCACCTACAGACGGGGATTTATAGAAGCGAGAGAGGCACCTACGCTGCAGCATCGTTAAGGCATTCAGCTACGAGCAGCCCTGCCGGGACCCACGCTGACTGACACAGACGGTGCTGAATCACGAGAG